>NC_134800.1:25881346-25891346 GCF_046742065.1 Oratosquilla oratoria
TCCTCCTCCACTCCCCCTGCCTTCACCCTCACCCTCCTCTCATTCCCCATCTTTCCCTTCCCTCTCCCTTTATCTAACCCTCCCTCCCTCCCTCCCTCCCTCCTTCACTCCCTCCCTCCTTCCTCTTCCTCCTACTCCTTCTGCTTCTACTCCACTATTTCCTCCAATTCCTTCTTCTCATCCACTCCAACCCTTTCGTTCACTCTCCCTCTCCCCTTCCTCCCGTTTCCCCCTTATCCTTCTTCTTAATCTGAGTCTCTTCTATCTTTCTCCATCTCTTTCTTCCCTCTTCACCTTTGTCTCCTCTCCTCCCCCTCCCCTTCTTTTTACATCACTCTCTTCTCTCTTCTGCCTCCCTAATTCCCCTCTTCGTCCTTCTCTTCTTCCTTCCCCCACCTGCATTATCCTCCTCCTTCCCCCTCCATTCCCTTCTCCCTTCCCCCTCCACTGCCCTCCTCCTCACCAGCCGACCAACTTGGCCCCTCCATCTGCACCGTGATGAAGAATGCTGTCACACCCCAAGCGCACCGTAACCTTCCCTTCCCCGTCGACGAATTATCTTTTTCTTTTTATCTCTTTGTTTATTTTTCGTTTTTCCGCTCTGTTCTCTCCTCTCCCTTTTTCATTTGTGTTTGCTTTAGTTCACTCGGTTACTTCCTGGTCCGCTTGTCTTTCTTCGCTGTCTTTTCTTTTCGCTTTTTATTTATTATCATTCTTTGGGTTCAACTTTGATCACTTTAATGTTTCGCTCGTGTTCTCAGCTTCCTCACTTGTTTACGTCTTCCTCTCATCATCATTTGTTCATTTCCTAATCATTTCACCGCTAGATGATTTCTTGTTCTAAACTGATGTCTTAAATGTTCTATTTTTCCTTTCCCTTATTCTCTTATTTTTTCCTTTCCTTTTTTTCATTTCTTTTCCATTCTTTTCCTTCCCTTCACATTTCCTACCCTTTCATGCCCATTTATATGTTCTTCTCTTCTACTTTCTTCTCTTCCTTTCCATTTACCTTTCCCCTAATTTGCAGTCCTCTTTCCGCTCATTTCCTCATTATCATTTTCTTTTACACTTTTCCCCTTTCCACCATTTTCCTTCTGTTCTCTCCATCAAACTTCCCTTTACACTGATCTCCTTTCATTTTCCCTTTCCTTCATCATTTCCCTTTCTTTTCCCCTTCACCTTCAAACCTTCTGTTCCTCTCTACCCTTTCCTAGTCTTCCACTTGCATGTCCCCTTCTGCTGTGTCACCCTTCCACTTCACGTATTTTTAGCCCGGCTACATTAGCCCTCTTTTGCACATGTCTCCACCATTAGCCCTTATCTCGTACACACCTCCCCCTCCCCTTCCCGCCACGTCACCGAAAACTTTCTCTTTCATAATGTTTTGGTTAAAGTCTCCCATTGGCAATGCTCCCGTGTCTGCCAAACTCTTGTTAGACAGTGATAAAAGTAGTTTTACTAATACGTCCTGGGGAAACAAATGACGCTCTTAGGAAAGTCATCCTATGTCGGGCTTTGCGCCGCCTCCTTTTTCTTCGGGCATCCTTCTCATGCGGGGATCGAATTATCTTGTTTGATTTTTCATTCTATTCTTTATTTCTACTTGTTTATTTGTCTATTTATTTATCAATTTACTTGTTTATTCATCTGTATCTAATTATCAAACTAGTTGTTTATTTATGTTCTTATTTATTTATTTATTTATTTTTCCTCTATTCACTTATTTTTCATTTATCTTTTTACTTATTGGTTTATTTACATATGTACTTATTGATTTATCTATTTATTTACTTATTTTTCTATTTATTCTTAAATTATACTTCCAATTTTGACGTTCCTTCACTTTTCCGATGGCATCTGCTTAAAATCCACTCACTTTGGAATTTTTATTTTTTTCCCAGAGCATTGTTTCACTTTTTACCAAATAATTCTTCATCTTTCACTTCCGAATATAGAATTGTTTCATACCTTCTTTTTGTTTTTAAACCACCACTGAGGACCTTACTCTGACGTCCAGATTTTTTTTCCCACAAGAAGCAAAGAGGGGGAAGATAGAAACAAATCTGTGTGCATGAGTGTGGGATGGGTGGAGGGTGGGTGCATGACTTCAATGGACACCTCCCTTTTGAGGGAACAGTAGCTTTTTAGTATATGTGCACACACACATATATACATATACATATATATATGTATATACATAAGTATATATAATATATATATATATATGATATTATATATATATATATATATATATATATATATATATATATGTATATACGCAGAAGAAATAATTTGAACCCGTGATTCTAGTATGCAGAAAAACCACTAGGAAAATAACAGAAATGGGACCGAGCGCTTTCGTCTATTCAGATATTTTCAAGGTCTTGAAAATGTCTGAATAGACAAAAGCGCTCGGTCTCATCTCTGTTATTTCCCTAGTGGTTTTTCTGCACACACACACACACACACACACACACACACACACACACACACACACACACACACACACACACACACACACACACACACAGACACACTCATATAGATAGAATTAAATATATATATATATGTATATATATAAATAGATATATATATAAATGTATATATATATATATATATATATATATATATATATATATATATGAGTGGAAGGGTGGTGAGTTAAACACAGAGAACAACTGAGAACGGAGGGAGAAGTGACATAGTCGGAGTCACATGAAAAAGGGTAGAGGACGGATGATAGAGGGAGGGGGACTTGGCAAGGATGGGTTATATAAGCTGTTAATTTTCTGAAACTGTATGTACTCTGAGAATGTCCTGGTAAGGACGAAACGTCAGTGAATAAAACTCCAACTGTTCTTTGTGTTTAACTCACCACCCTTCCACTCATTTGTCTTCCATTCTTCAATATATATATATATATATATATATATATATATATATATATATATATATATCCCAACCTTCAAACTATATTGGCATGACAACAATGAAGCTCTCACGCCGGTTATCATACCACCTCTCTTCAGGAGCTCCCAGAAACCACCATCACTCTGCTCACAAAAGAAATTTAAATAAAGAAACTCTAATAGAAAACACAGAAGTGCTGGCAATTAAATCAAGACCATAGAAGGCTACCTATCCTCGAAGCTCTCTTTATTAAAGAAACATCTCCCAATCTTAATATACAAACTAGGGATTTAGAAGCCCTCCCTAGCGTAAGGAGATCTAAGCCCACTGAAAGAAGGCACAATACTGATGACGTCACACAACAGCCGACCAATGAGGAAGTAGAATAGCTTGGGAGTCCCAGTCCAGCCCACTAGCCAATCAGAAGCCCCAAAATGTAATATCAGACCACCACCAACAATATATAAACACAATAATTCAATCAGATATTCACAGTCTAGCCACTGATGAAGCACTAAGTAGTGTGAAAACGCGTTCTGGCCAGTTTTTCACTTTGGTAAAGCCATGCCCAAAGTAACTGACAAAACAATGTCATATGGTGACATTATAAGACAACTTCCCGTGGAAGGGAAAAAGATTCTCAGAGAAAGAGAAAAGGCAGATAAAAAACTCTGCAATAATAATCTTGCCATTAAGTTTAACCATATATATATATATATATATATATATATATATATATATACATATATATATAATATATATCGCTCCCATCACTTTCTAATCCCTTTTCCGAATGAAGAATATTTTCTTCTTTTTACATCAACGGAACTCAGACTTGATTATGGCTGAATGCCTCACATATCCCTCTTATCAAATTTCCCCAAATGACATTTTTTCCCCCAATGACTACCTAACAAGTTATTGTGGCTCATTATCATCATCATCATCATCATCATCATCATCATCATCATCATCATCATCATCATCATCATCATCATCATCATCATCATCATCATCATCATCATCATCATCTTCTTCTTCTTCTTCTTCTTCTTCTTCTTCTTCTTCTTCTTCTTCTTCTTCTTCTTCTTCTTCTTCTTCTTCTTCTTCTTCTTCTTCTTCTTCTTCTTCTTCTTCTTCTTCTTCTTCTTCTTCTTCTTCTTTTTTTCCTTCTCCTCCTTCTCCTTCTCCTCCTTCTCCTCCTTCTCCTTCTCCTTCCCCTTTTTCTACTTCTCCTTCTCATCTCCACCTCACCTCCATCTCCTCCTTTCCTTCTCCTCCTTCTCCTTCCCCTTCCCCTTCTCCTCCTTCTTATCCTTATCCTTCTACCACCATCACTACCACCATTATCATTATTACTACTGTTACTACTATACCACCATTATTATTATTACTATTATCATTATATTCATCATTGTTCATATTTCTATTATCATTGCAACAACAAAAACATGTAGATAAGTTGCTTACAAATTGAAAGCCACAGTTTAAGAATGGTCTACTTCCAGCTTCCCATCCTCTTCACCATATATTCTGTTTTCATTCTTTTTTCCTTGTGAAATATATATTCTATCTTGCTAACGAGTTTCTATATTGATCCGTTTCCTTTTTTTCTCGTTACTAAACAGAGAATTTTTTTTATCCTTCCACATTCCTTTTTTTTGAGGTTCCAAGCCCAATCCTACGATGAGAGATGTATTTACATAATGAATTACTTTTTTTGAGGTCACAAGTGGAGGATTTCTGGAAACGTGACACATGTGCGAATAGCACCCGAACCTGACCAATCATGTTTTAGGATTTTGCAAATACATCGTATCTTATTAAGGATAAGATGAATCTTGTGTGCGTTTGCCCTATAATGAATTATTTTATGGGAAAATGTGTTAAAGCTAGAAGAACGAATGATATATTTGCATGATTCTTATATATCGAATAGGGTGTTTTGTGGCGGTCACAAAACAGTAAGAGTTTTTCCTACAATATTTTCAAAATTTGCGCTTTTTTCACAAATGGTAAGTAATGCTACAATTACTTGCGTTCAGCTTTATTATATGACAAATTCCGTTCAAGTAGCAAGTGTCTATTGTGAGAACTCGAAGCATATTGGTTGTAGTTGACGTTAAAATGCCTCAGGCCTATAATACAGGTACATTTATTTTCTTCAAAGAGTATGCTGGAACTTAAGTTATTAAATGAAAAAATAACTTCTTTACCGAAAGGGGTCACATATTAGTACATAGGATAGCTTAACGGTAGATATTCTATCTATTGTTCTCTAATTCTGCCCCTCAACACTCCAATAAACTCAGCTTGTTACACGTTTATCCATCTTACGATCACCGTCCCTACCTTCGGATGCACTTAACCCGATATCTGTTTTTCATTATGAATCCTTGGTCTATCCCCGTCTCTTACCCACCTGATCAACTTTACTGTCCATCGCATTTTTTCGTCAGTATACCTACACTTAGTGTATATACAATTTCTTACCTCCCTACTAGTCTGCATGCCTGCCTACCTGCGTGGCTGCCTGCTTGCCTGCCTGCGTTTCTCTCTCTCTCTCTCTCTCTCTCTATATATATATATATATATATATATACATATATATATATATACATATATATTATATATATATATTATATATATATATACATATATAATTATATTATATATATATATATACATATATATATATATATATATATATATATATATATATATATATATATATATATATATATATATATATATATATATAATATACACTACACATACATGTATCCACTTTTCATTCTCTCCCTCTTTGCTTTCTTTTCCCATTTACCAGCACATTTTTCATAACCGCCCATGGTCACCCAACTTCCCGTTCCCCCCCAGTCAGCCGTGCCTCAGTCCCCGCAGTCCATCCACAGGTCCACACTGAACCAGCCACCCACGCAGGCACGGGCGCGACTCATGGCCTATTCATTTGCAAAGGAGCGGCGCAGGCCGCAGTGGACCCAAGTCATCACTCGGATCTCCGCAGTTTTGCACTTATCTCTTTCAATTTCCCGCATCGTCACCCGCCCGCCCGCGCGCGCCCTCACGCTTACATGCCCTTTACCCCACACACACACACACACCCGACTCCCTCTTCCCACGCCCTCGCGTTTTCGAGGTTCTCATCTTAAATGTTCTTATTCGCTCTTTCGTCTCTATCTCCTTTGTTCCACACGACTTTTAGATGTCTTTTTATCTCTCTCGCTTTCTTTCTCGCTTTTATTTCTCGCTTTTTTTTCTCGCTTTCTATCTCGCTTTCTCTCTTTCTCTCTCTCTCTCTCTCTCTCTCTCTCTCTCTCTCTCTCTCTCTCTCTCTCTCTCTCTCTCTCTCTCTCTCTCTCTCTCTCTCTTTCTCGCTCTTAATCTCACCTTGCAAAAACCTCTTCTCTCTCCTCCTCGCCGTTGCAGACTGGCTCTCGCTCTTTCCTCGTTGCAAATGGCTCGTATCGTGGGTTTAATGAGCAGTGCAACATTGCACTGCAACTGACCGGTCGCAACTGACGCACGCGCACACAAAGTTTTGTCACATAGATATTTCATTTTTCCGTTCGTGGTCATTACCTTATGGTTTTAGATAAACTAGCATATATATATATATATATATATATATATATATATATATATATATATATATATTATATAATATATATATATACATATATATATATATATATATATATATATATATATACATACACATATATATAAATATATGTATGTATATGTGTAAATGTGTATGAAAATATATGCATATATATATGTATATATATATATATTTATATATATAATGCATGTATATATATATATACATATATGTATATATATATATATAATGCATGTATATATATATATATATATATATAATATATATATAATGCATGTATACATATATAAATATATGCTTGTATATATATGTATATATGCATTTTTTTTTTTTTTTAACTGGAGTGATTTACGGTATCCATGTTTTTTTTGTTTTTTTTGCCTTATCTCTATTCAATTACTATTTCTTTATTTCGTTCTTTCCTTTCGTTTCTCATCGAGGGCCCTGCCTGACAATCTAATTCAAACTTAGATATAGAATCGGCGCTGCGTTTAATCATTAATAGAATCAACTGTCGATGAAGAGTGAGCTAATGAAATATGAACTCGGAGTTCATCTATTTCGTGATAACTTTTAATTGAATGGTCTATGGAGCGGAACCAATTATGGTTTTCTTATTATCATTTTAATGATGTTTCACATTTATAACTCCTAATAAGTTTTTCAATCGAGTAAACTACGACCTCATGTTACAGTAACAATTTCTTGATTATTTTTTCATTAGTTAATGTGATACGTGGCTTGTGGTGTCTATTATGGATATGTGCCAGCAGCCACAGAATCTAAAGTGAGAAAGTAATTATTTAATCTCTCCGGGTCTTCTGATACTTTTATTTATTTATTTACTCGTACATATTTTTTGTTTATTTTTTTACTCGTATACCTATTTAACCACTTGTTTAATCATTAATATATATATATATATATATATTAATTAGCCTATTTATTTATATGCTAATTTATTCATTCCTATTTTTTAAGATTTCTTTTCTTTTCGTCAAAATATATTTGCACACATTTTTCTTACGTTTGTTCTAATGGTTGTACCGATACGTTTACATTTTGCATTTTAATTGAAGGAAACAGGAATAAATGACGGAGAGATGAAAGAACGAAGCACATGAGGAACTGAATTTATTATTAAACTTTGACAAGGTTTTGTGATGATGATGCTAATCCTGATATGAAGTTTCTTTCAGGATTCTGTACTTTGAACATCCCTTAACACTTTGTAATGACGAACCTAATTATTGCTCTTTCTTTGCAGGTACGTATGGGATTGAAACATGTTCATACTGGAAGATCCTTCTTGAGAAGGTGTATAGCTGGTATGTATTGTATTGTTAACGAGATGACCCCACCGTTGTTGTTTTTTTCTTATTCTTTGTTATTATGGTATGCATAAATGCAATGATAAATTGCACCTCCCATTCTGTTGCTTTCCTTTGTACCATTGGAAGGCATACGATATATCATTCATTCTATTTAGCCTCCTTTATCTTCAAGTAAAGTGTGTGAAACTAAGAGAAATCATGTTAACCCTTTTTCTACTATCTAGACTATTTCTCTTTGTAGTTATGTAAATTTAATTGAATACCTTTAGATCCCAGTTTCTGGGTCTAATTTGAGACTTCAACTTCTTTTCTATTTCACCAAGCTATTCATAGTCGCTTCTTGCGAAGGAGCGTAAGCTATTATCACCACCTACGTTCCCTACCTACGTGCACGTGTTAATTATGGGATATCAGGCGAGCTGAGATTCTATTAGAGGTGAGGGTGGGGTGCTATTTTCACCGCAAGATTATTCTCCACGATATTCTGTCATGTTTTATCGAGCGCTCGAGCTATATGGCACGTCGATACATCATTTTAGGCGCAATTTGAAGTCTACGTTTCTCTCACCTATTCATTAGTGTCATAAATAATAAATTGTATTATGTTTTTCCTTTAATTGTTTTGTTCGGTTAAGAATTGAGATAAGAATGGTGAAGACTGCACGAGACCATAAGACCTATACTAGTTCTCGGACCATCAGGGATAAGGAGTTCAGGATGGATCTAGGTCTCCCTCACCTCCCACCCTCACCCACCTTCAATCAAGGGTGCATTCATCTGAATAGAATCGTTTGGCGTTAGATAGGATCAAGCCTATAAAGAGTGACATTGTGTTTAGAACTACATGTTTCTCGACTAACCTCAGCCATACCAAGCGTGTTATCTTATTCGTTTTACTCTGGTTAGCGAAATGTGGTTTTATTTAGCTTCATAGTATCCCCATCAATAGCTAAGTTTATCTACACAGGAAATATAATTAGCTCCAAAAAATCGGGAAGTGCCTTCGGTTCAATAAAATTGCCAGGCGGTTGAGAGAAAAATATGTATATAAAGAGGACACACTATTCGAAAGAGTTGAGCAAGGGATTTAACACGTGTGTTGGGTAATGATCTGTGTAATGAAGTATTGTGCTCGGGGTGTGTCACAAAGCCGCTATTGCTATCTGTTGAGCCCTATCAATGACACCTATTGAAAACGCGTTCCCTGACCTTTCTCCTCCGGCTGACAGTACAGCATTTCTCCCAGCGCGCGGCTGAACTTCGATGAAGAACCTGATAAGGAAACTGCTTCCGCCTCTAGCGACTCCACCGCCACCACCACCACCAACGTCACCACCACCAAAATCACCAACACCATAAACATCACTATCATCAACACCATAACCGATAACACCATCACCACCACTACCACCAGGACCTTCAACGACGTTGTACTGTCAACATCACCAACTATCAACATTACCTTCATCATGACCATCATCGTCAATGCAGGCACCAACACTACTAGTGTGTGTGTGTGTGTGTGTGTGTGTGTGTGTGTGTGTGTGTGTGTGTGTGTGTGTGTGTGTGTGTGTGTGTGTGTGAGTGTGTGTGTGTGTGTGTGTGTGTGTGTGTGTGTGTGTGAGTGTGTGTGTGTGTGTGTGTGTGTGTGTGTGTGTGTGTGTGTGTGTGTGTGTGTGTGTGTGTGTGTGTGTGTGTGTGTGCGTGCGTGCAACCAGATCTACAATCACTAGAACTACGTGTCAATAGCATCCACTGCCATGATATATTCCCAACTTCAACTACCCAACAGCACAGCCATCCGCCATCATAGCTATCCTTATAAGTCTCCACGTTTCGTTTATCCAAACCATGTTTACTAGCTAGAGCTGCGCTTAGCAAGTATCTTCTTACAACAGCAACATAACTTACCCACAACCTCCACCAATGTTTTCACCTCCAAGACTTTCAACACCACCTCTATCTATAATCAATTCCAAAAACTCTTGTCATCATCTCTGCTGAGCCGCCCATCAGGCAAAGGAGAAAGTCGAATAAGAGAATGGAAAAGAAAGAAAAAGAAAAAGAAAAGGAAGGAGAATATCATTATATTATCTTTACTATGTCTGGA
>NC_134800.1:25901346-25903846 GCF_046742065.1 Oratosquilla oratoria
ACACACACACACACACACACACACACAGTCTCTCTCAGTCTTTGTCTCCTCTCTCTCTCTCTCTCTCTCTCTCTCTCTCTCTCTCTCTCTCTCTCTCTCTCTCTCTCTCTCTCTTCCTATATGTACTACCGTTCGCGTTTGTATTCATCTCTATCTTTTTTATATCTGTTTTTACTTTTATCTTTACCCTGCATTTCTCAGATCTTAAAACGCTTACTCACCTCCCTTGTATACGAGTAGCATGACCCTAACTTGGTATCCGGGAACAGAGTCCCTGAACACTAGACATGACGCCCTTGGCAAAAGGGGAGAAGAGGAGGAGGAAAAGGGGGGAAAGGGGGAGAGTTGCAGGGGACTGTCCCCTCTCGAAGTGTCAAGAGAGCGTCCAGTCTTCGTCCTTTCTACTTTTTCTGTGACATCCCCCTTCCCTTCTGAATTTCCCCTCAACGCACCTTCTGTTTCCCCTTTTTACCTCTCGTTTCCCAGGTTCATTCACATGCATACTTGCATAGGGCCTCCCCTCTAGAGTCCAGACTCTATTGCTATTGTTGTTGTTTTTCTTATATTTTCCCTTTTCTACTCAAATTGTTTTCTTTAACATTTCCTGTACTGTTTCTCACTTTTGACATCATCAAGTTTACCGTAATCCTTCCATCTTGTATTGTCATAGATCTCCTCGCTATACATATATTGTAGTATATAGGCTGCATGTTATATGCAGTCACTATTTGGTGGACTTCAATGACATTCCTGAAGATCAAGTCACTCTGTATTCTTTTATAAATGGATATTAATCTCTAAATAGAAAAAAAATTGTTCAGTTTTAACTTCTATATCCTTTTGGTTTTGCTCACTTAAACTTCTTTACCTTTTCTGACTCAACCAAATCGGTGCAATATTGTTCCTTACGATAGAAGCGTTGGTCATTGGTGATAAAATATTAACATTCTTTCCTTACAGTTCAGGTCTGATTAGTTAGTAGGAAGCGTAAGGTCTGTGTAATGTCATTCCTTTTCCTCGCTAGCGCATTTTTGTCCTTTTTGCTGCTTCCTCCTCGTCTTTCTTCTTCTTCTTCTTCTTCTTTCTTCTTCTTCTTCTTCTTCTTCTTCTTCTTCTTCTTCTTCTTCTTCTTCTTCTTCTTCTTCTTCTTCTTCTTCTTCTTCTTCTTCTTCTTCTTCTTCTTCTTCTTCTTCTTCTTCTTCTTCTTCTTCTTCTTCTTCTTCTTCTTCTTCTTCTCGTTATTCTTCTTCTTCTTCTTCTTCTCGTTATTCTATTTCTCCTCCTCGTTCTTCTTCTTCTTCTTCTTCTCCTCCTCCTCCTCGTTCTTCTTCTCCTCCTCCTTGTTCTTCTTCTTCTCGTTCTTCTTCTTCTCCTCCTCGTTCTTCTTCTTCTCGTTCTCCGTCTTCTCCTCGTTCTTTTTCTCCTTCTCCTCCTCCTTTACTTTTCTTTTTATTATGGACAGCAATCCCCACCCTCTGGGCTTGCCATCTCGTCCAGTTCCCCCTTTCCCCACTCCAGCCTTCCTCGCCCTTTCCCTTTTTTTCAACCCACGCTAGTGACAGCCACCTAAAGTTCTATCATGTTTTACTGAACCCTTTGGATCATGTTTGTACATCTCGTGCTTACTCAACATTTTATTATTTTTATTTTACTTTTATTTATTTGTAACTCCTTCATAGTCCTTCATCTCCTCTTGTTAATCTCCCACCACCTTTTTATCATCATCATCATCATCATCATCATCATCATCATCATCATCATCATCATCATCATCATCATCATCATCATCATCATCATCATCATCATCATCATCATCATCATCATCATCATCATCATCATCATCATCATCATCATCATCATCATCGTCATCGTCATCGTCATCATCATCGTCATCATCATCATCATCATCACCATCATCATCATCATCATCATCATCATCATCATCATCATCATCATCATCATCATCATCATCGTCATCATCGTCATCGTCATCGTCATCGTCGTTGTTGTTGTCGTTGTCGTTGTCGTTGGCGCTACTGCTGTCAACTCCACTGTCGTCGTCGTCATCGAATTTCTCTTCCTCCTGTATGTCCTCCTCATCTTCTTCTTCCTACTCCTTCTCCTCCACTCCGCATTTTCCTCCCCACCATCCTCCACTTCCTTTTCCTCCTCCCTCCTCCTCCTCCTCCTCTTCCTCCTCCTCTTATTCCTCTTTCCTCCTCCTCCTCCCTTCCTCCTCCTCCTCCTCCTCCTCCTCCTCTTCTTCCTCCTCCTCCTCCTCCCTTCCTCCTCCTCCTCCTCCTCCTCCTCCTCCTCCTCCTCCCTTCCTCCTTCTCCTCCTCCTTCTGCTCCCTTCCTCCTTTTTTTCTCCTCCTCCTCCTCCCCCTTTCCTCCTCTCCCTCCTCCACTTCCGTTTCCTCCCCTCTCCTCATTTTCCTCCTCTCCCTCCTCCTTCTCTTCCTCCTCCTACTACTACTCTCACCATTGTTCTCTTTCTTCT
>NC_134800.1:25908846-25916346 GCF_046742065.1 Oratosquilla oratoria
TCGAAGCTTTAAGACTCATTTAGATAAACACCTAAGCAAGATGCTTTAATGATTATAATTTATTTTATATTATTTGTTTTTGTTTTGTTACCATTTGTCTGTTTGATTTTCATTTATTATTAGTTATGTGTTAATTTGTTATTATGTTTACCTGTTTGTTATTCAACTATACCTATGCATTTATTTATGTATTTTGTTTGTTCCATACATTATTATAGTTTTTTTTTATAATTATTATTTTATTATTATGATTTTTTTTTTCGCATCCGACCTAGATATGGACCAAAAGGTCTCCTGTCGGCATGCTCCGCCTTTGTAATCCTTTGTAATCCTTTGTGTGTGTGTGCGTGTGTGCGTGTGTGTGTGTGTGTGTGTGTGTGTGTGTGTGTGTGTGTGTGTGTGTGTGTGTGTGTGTGTGTGTGTGTGTGTGTGTGTGTGTGTGTGTGTGTGTGTGTGTGTGCGTGTGTGCATGTGTGTGTGTGTGCGTATGCGTGTGCATGTGTGTTTTACGAACGTGTGGTGTGTGTGGATGTAGCTACATATTTTCTTATACTTATGCTTGTACGCAAATACTTATATTCCACCTGCCCCAAATGGCACTTTAGATTATTACTAATGTTTAGATACTTGTCCTGTAATATCATGGGTGTCAGTAGTTGTATGTGATAATGAGGCCTAATCATGTATGCAAAATTCCATTGTGTGCATATGAGCATGTGTCCATTTTGAAGGAACGAGTGAAAATGAGGCCAAATGCATAATATTTTTGTAATACAATTATCACCGAAGGGCAATAAATCACTTTGAACCATTTGCATGAAGAGAGAAACATAAAAGTCATATTATATAACTACTAATCTGAGACACTTTAGGTAACGACGAGGATCATTTAGCTTCTCCCTGCCAAAGGCCCCCGATATTCTTTAAGAAATTTGATTAAATTTTTAAGAGGTTTTCGGCCACAACATATCTCAGACGCTCTCATAACCTCGGCATTTGAAAGGATGACCAGAACGAATGCCAAGACAGGGAGGAAAGAAGGAATCGTTAGCAGTGAAATATGCTAATGTGAGGCTTCGCCATATTGGATCTGGAAAGAAGTGTCCTCAAATTAAAAGTGATTTAATACAAGAATTTGTGAGAAAAGCATTCCGGCAATGATGGAGACACGTTCATGAAAAATAGTACTGGAGTTTATGTTGAAGATAAAATATTTCACTATGATATAGTCCGACCAAATCATACTCATTATAAAGATAGACACGTATATACACACATGCAAATATATATATATATATGTATATATATGTATATATATATATATATATTGTGTGTCTGTGCGTGTTTGTGTGTGTATATATCAGAAATAGGTGTGTCTTTCACACACACACACACACACACACAATTACTACCACTCATTCACCCTCTCCTTCCCTTTGTTTCAATCCTTACAGTCGATCTCTTGGCTATTTTCGCCATTTTACTCACCTTGCACAGTTAAATTGATTACCGTATCACCATGAAATGTTTTTATAAAGTAGTTTCTTAAATGATTCCCGATTTTTTTTTTCGAATTTCTTCCTGATATAGATCCGTACCTATATAGGTTTCATATCATGTTGGGATTCCCAGCAACGAACGGCCTGACAAGGCACCTCGGAATGCAGCATCAACATCCTTCGATGTGTCCACCCAACTACCTTCAATATATTTCACCACGACCTTCCGACCAACCCTACTAAACTTAGGTAAAAATGTGGAGAGAAATATCCTATAAAGCATCTAAAGGCGTTCAAATATCGTGTACTCCCATGGCACATTTTCTACTAGCATAACTTTGTTAGACTGATTTGATATATAGAATAAATTATCTTTTTATCCATGGGCATCTTAGGAATAACGATGGCTCGTTTCCCATCTGCTCTTACGCCACCCCCCACCCCCCAAGAAAGCAATTGTTATACAAACGGTTGTTGAAAGGTTGTCACATGACATGCATACTTTCAAGTATGTGATGAAACTGTGTATTTCTTTAGGATATTTCAAATATATATTCACGTAGATCATGCATAAAGAACACTGTCTATATAGTTTTAGGCATTTTGTTTATACTTTTTCTCTCAAATTAAAAAAGTTCGTATTGAATACTTAGCACCGCACAGCAAGAGAAATTTTTAATCAAAATGAATTTATTTTGTTACTGTATTCGATTTTCCATTGATAAATTTCCAATATTGCAGTTATGACACAAACATACTTTTCACACACCTTCAACAAACGTTTGCTAAAAGTACACAACCACTGATTTCTGGGGGGGGATGGTGTTCCCCTTACTATATCGCACATCTCACTTGAACAGCCTCTCTACTCAACCCATTGCAGAAACCTTCTTTCTCACCTTTCTCTTCAAACAAGGATTCATTGGAACAACGACCATCTCGTACCTCGCATAGTTTCTGACGTGACACACCAATATTATTATGTTTTAGGAATATCCTGCTCCTCGCACTCTACTATAATAGCTGACCCAGAACTACCTAACACCATGAACCCAAAATAGTTCTCAGTAATTGTGCGATATTTACCTTGGGTATATTTACGTATGTGTACATATATGTGTGGATATATGTGTGGATGTATATAAGTATGCATGTATTCAATTGTGTATGTATGGGTAAATGGTCGAGCGAAAATATATATGTAAGGTATGTATATATACGAGTATATGTATATATCTTTTTATTCTTGTAAATGTATTTGTTAATCTGTGCTGATATCACTTAATTTTGAACAATCCCACGTTTCATTTATACAAGACAGTATGCTTAAACACATAAAAGTACAATACGGCGAATGTCCATTGCCCATCGTAGATGCCTCTCCCTCCTTCGCTTTGTCAAGGGGTCTCGCCAGCCCAAAACCCGAAGACCAAAAGTAAGACGAAGAAAGATCCTCTTTTCCACTCATTGAAAGGCCATCGGTGTGCATCTGTTTTAAGATATGCACAATGCCATTAAGGCTGGTGATCATTTCCTCGTCGGCCATCCATAATACACGTGAGATATTGAAAGTCGAAGGGGAGGCTGTGCCGGGAAGGGGAGATGGTGGGTGTGTGTGGGGATGGGGGGGGTGAGAGATTTCTCTTCGTTATTCTAATGCCAGTTTTACTGAAGTTAGATTTGATTACATCTAGGATGGTTATTGGCTAGCAAAGGTTACCTGATTCAATACGATGAAGTATTGTATCATTTCTGTTACTGTTATACAATAGACGGTTTTGTTCAAATAATTACCCGTATGGGATATTTACTTTACAAGAGTTATGCAGTTAATATTTTAGGGGATTTTAGTGATATACCTACGGAATGGAGTCGGGTAGCAGTTTTTTTACGATCAGAAACTAATATTCATAAAAAGAAAATGCTGATATCTTTGAACTTTTACAAACCCTCCTCAGAGCTTCCCTTCTGAAATTTTTCTTGTAATATATCTAATTCCCTCTTCGTACCAATATTGTCTTCTATCATGATGATGATGATGATGATGATGATGATGATGATGATGAGGAGGATGATGAGGAGGAGGAGGAGGAGGAGGAGGAGGAGGAGGAGGAGGAGGAGGAGGAGGAGGAGGAGGAGGCGGAGGCGGAGGCGGTGCGGCGGCGGCGGCGTCGGCGGCAGCGGCGGCTAGGACGGTGCCCCTTTACAGAGAACTTTGTAGCTTACAATTTAATGAACCATGCCCTTGGTTCAACTTCGCCGGTGGTAGAGTTCGAACCGCCATCCCCTCGACTATCGCCGCAAGTAAGGACGCCCTAACCCGCAAAGATAGAAGCATCAGTTATTTTTGGTGAATTTTTAAGAAGTTACTATTCAACTGAGGGGATGTTTGATTCCTTGTCCGAATGCGGTCGAGGACGATCGAGACCCCGATTAGATTGGCGTTATTTTCTGGAATTTGACAAATTTGGCTCTACTGTCCTCTTAGCAAAGGTCTAAGAAAAAACGAACCTCCAGCGTTGTTGAGTACCAAGTTAGTACTCTTGGTCGTAGTATCTCGGTGAATAATTGAGAAAGTAGTGGTGCTATTGATGGTAATTTTAGTGGTAGTGGAAATGTCCTAGATGGTCATCGTGATGAAGTATAAGTTAGTAATGTGAAATGTCTCTTGATATTAAACAACGAGAGGTGGTGATAAGATATAAAGCAATAATTATGTTACGTTATGATGATAGTGTTGATAGTGATGAAGATGAAAATGCAAATGACAGCTATTGTTAGAACATTCATATTTTGCAAGAAAAATATTGGTGAAATATGATGGTTGTAATGGTGCAGAAAGTGGAAGTAGCAAGCAGGAGTAGTATTGTTGGCAGAGGCAGTGGTGGTGGTGGTAGTGGTGGTGGTGATTGTGGTTGTAGTGGTGGTAGCGGTGAAGGTGGTGGTGATGATGGTGGTGGTGGTAGCGATGGGGTGATGATGTTGGTGATGATGGTGGTAATGATGATGATGGTGTGGTGGTAGTGATGTGGTGATGCTGTTGGTGATGACAATGATGATGGTGGTGGTGGTAGTGATGTGATAATGTTGGTGATGATGATGATGGTGGTGATGATGATGGTGGTGGTGATGATGATGGTGGTGGTAGTGATGATGGTGGTGGTAGTGATGTGGTGATGATGGTGGTGGTGATGATGATGATGATGATGATGATGATGATGATGATGATGATGATGATGATGATGATGATGATGATGATGATGATGATGATGATGATGATGGTAGTGATGTGGTGATGCTGTTGGTGATGACAATGATGATGATGGTGGTGGTGGTAGTGATGTGATAATGTTGGTGATGATGATGATGGTGGTGATGATGATGGTGGTGGTAGTGATGATGGTGGTGGTAGTGATGTGATGATGTTGGTGATGATGATGATGATGATGATGATGATGATGATGATGATGATGATGATGATGATGATGATGATGATGATGATGATGATGATGATGATGGTAGTGATGTGGTGATGATGTTGGTGATGATGATGATGGTGGTGGTGGTAGTGATTTGGTGATGATGTTGGTGGTGGTTATGATGATAATAATGATGATGATGGTGGTGATAGTGATATGATGATGATGATGATGATGATGATGATGATGATGATGATGATGATGATGATAATGATGATGATGATGATGATGATGATGATGATGATGATGGTGGTGGGGGTGGGGGTGGGGGTGGTGTTAATGATGATCGTGGTGATAGTGATGATGGTTATGACTATGGTGGTGATGGTGGGGTTGATGATGATGGTGATGATCGTGGTTATGGTCGTGTTATAGGCAGCTGTACCGCAAGTACTGGAAATTGAAGCAACCAAGAAAGAATAAGTGTAAATGGGTGTGTCAACAAAGGTGTACAGAAAATGGAATGACGTGTCACTGCTGTGACAAAGTAGGGAACCAGCTGACACTGAAAATAATACTTCAGTTGATGAAGTACTGAACTCTTAAAGGCATTCGTGCTATAGCCGGTTAAATTTAACCTTGCGCCTAATCTTATTGAAGGTTAAGAAATTACAAAGAATTACATAGGAGGAGCATGCTGATAGGAGACCTTTAGGTCCATAAATAGGTCGGATACGAAAAAAATATATAATGATAAATAAATAAATTATAATAATATAAATGATAATAAAGTAAGTAAATAAATAGATAAATAAATAGATAATAGGTAAAGTTAGATAATAAACAGGTAAATAGTAAATAATAAATTGACAGATAAACAATGATAAATGATAAGCAAATACATTACCACAACTGAATTTGCAATGTTGTCAAAGCTCACACATTAATATTAAGAAAAATGGGAAACCTAAAAATGTTATTTGATAAAAATCTTGTCATCACAACATTGGTGAAGCAACCTCCTCGGGTTAGGGTGAATGGTGCGTGGAACAATGACTATAGTTGGTACCAATATTTCATATAACAAAGGAAGGCTCTTCGGTAGCCAAAGATTTTTTTTTTTCTTGGGTTAAATTCCTATCGCTAATCCGCAACTTGCCCTGAATGTCCTAACACAAAAGGTTATGGTGATGGTCAACAACATAGTGCTTCCTAAGATAAAGCTGATCACCTCATGTTTTAGAGGTGGCATGTACAATCATAAAATAGAATGTATAATACAAAGTAAAACAAGGTAGATTACAAATGTATAGTTATTTCAGGTTACGATAGATTTTATTGCATTATTCATTACTCAGCAGTACCTTAGTTTTATACATGATACATTTGTCTAAGTAACGCACTAAGCATTAAGACGGACAGAAAAGTAAATAAAGAAGACAATGATAAAGCGGGACTTTCAATGATTAAGACTGGTATTAATGAACGTTACGAGGACCTTGGAACCGGAACAGATATTAATGATTGGAGGCATTGTAATGGCACTGCACCACGAGAGACACCAGAATGGCACCAGTAACCAAAATTCTTACGGACTATGTGTGTGTGTATGTGTGTGTGTGTTCGCGTCCGTGTGTGTGTGTGTGTGTGTGTGTGTGTGTGTGTGTGTGTGTGTGTGTGTGTGTGTGTGTGTGTGTGTGTGTGTGTGTGTGTGTGTGTGTGTGTGTGTGTGTGTGTGCGTACACGTGTGTGTGCATGTATGTGCGTGTGTGTGCACGTGTATTTGTACTCGTCTTCTCCGGGTGGTAATATTTATTTAGTTGAAAAAGGAGAAGAAAAATCCGTGAGTCTTTGGATTCAAAATTTGATATTTTTCTTTGCCAGAAGCTATGATTAATTTGAGATTGACTCATTCCTACATACCCCCCCCCGCCCTTACACCATCCCCCTCCACCCCTTTCCCCCTCTCTCGTACTTGACCATCACGTTTAACCTCGACATTAAAGTATTCTAGAAAATAGAGAGACGTACATCCATCAAATGACTAAAAGAAAAGATCAGACACTACAAAAGACCCCTTAGGAGAAGCTTCCTCTCTTTTGCAGAGCTCTTCTTCGTAATCCTGAAGTTTCAGAGAAGTGAACTTTCAGGAAACGCCCTGAAGGAGGAGGGACGTGGTCGAAATGAATTCAGCTTGGGCGATGAGAATACTAGAATCTAATCAGAATTGGATTGATTTTACAACTTGAGGAACGAAGGTGGGGAGAAAGGTGTGTTCCAGTTTACGAAATGGATTGGATTGTTAATAGATAGTTGTAGATAAGAAGGTATGATAGGCAGTGAGAATGGAAACACAGAAGAGAGAAAAAAGAAAAGAAGAAAGAAGTGGTCACAGGAGGAATATATGCACGGATACATACACTCTCGCCTGCGCGCGCACGCACGCACGCACGCACGCACGTACACACACACACACACACACACACACACACACACACACACACACACACACACACACACACACACACACACACACACACACACACACACACACACACAAGCATGCGCGCGCGCACGCTTCC
>NC_134800.1:25923846-25938846 GCF_046742065.1 Oratosquilla oratoria
AAACGACGAAAAGTACCTGGGGAAGATGGTATATCGATAGATCTGTTGAAAGACGCAGGGAAAGAAGCTCATATTAAGTTAGCTCAGTTGTACACCCACTGCTTACGTCAGGAAGGCGTTCCTGAATCATGGTGCGATGCTATAGTGATTTTGCTTCATAAAAAAGGAGACCAGAAGGACCTTAGTAACTATCGACCGATTAGCTTACTATCAAATATATATAAAGTATTCTCCAAGATCCTTACAAATAGACTAAGCCAAGTTTTAGATGGAAACTAACCAAGAGAACAGGCAGGCTTTAGAAGCGGAAATTCGACTCTAAACCATTTGCAGGCGATGAACCAACTAATCGAGAAAACGACAGAATACAATATGCCTGTAGATTACGAGAAAGCCTTTGACTCAGTAGAACAAATAGCAGTATTAAACTTGTTACGCAATAGGGCACAAACGAACAGATCGCAAGGGTTTTAGAAAAGGTTTATGCGAAAGGTACCTCTATAATTCGACTACACAAAGATACAGAAAAGATCAAGATCAAGAAAGTACGGCAAAGCAATACCATTTCACCCAATTTATTTACAGCTTGTTTGGAAGAGATTTTCAGAAGGTTGAGTTGGAAGAGAAAGGTTTGAAGATTGATGGCGAATATTTGAACCACCTAAGATTTGCAGATGACATTATTCTTATTTCAGAAAAAGCAGAAGACTTGCAAGATATGCTAGTGATCTGAACAAGGAAAGTCTAAAAGTAGGTTTTAAAATGAATAAGAGTAAAACCAATCGATGATGAGAGTCTTGAAGTTGAAGAGTATAATTATTTAGGCCAGATGGTGAAAAAGACGAGATCATGATAATGAAATATAGAGACGCATTACAATTGGTTGGAAAGTGTTTGGTAAATATAATAAAATCCTGAGAGGCTCTCTACCTTTATGTTTGAAACATAAAGTTTACAATCAATGCATTCTGCCAGCAATAATCTACGGGTGTGAGAGTTGGAAACTAACGAAGGCGATGGAAACAAAACTAAGGACTACACAGAGGAGAATAGAGAGATCAATGATGGGAATAACCCTGAGAGACAGAAAGAGAGCAAGTTGGGTAAGAGAGCAGACTAGAGTGAGAGATATTGTGGAGGCGGTAAAAGAGAGGAAATGGAATTGGGCAGGTAAGTTAGTGCGAACGACTGATGAGCGATGGAGCAAGTATGTTCCTGAGTGGACGCCGCGAGATAGGAAGCGTGGAAGAGGGAGACCAGACAGAAGGTGGAGAGACGAGATAGAGAAGTTTGCAGGAGTGCTGTGGCAGAGGTTGGCGCGGTCGTGTAAAGCATGGAACGCTATGAAGGAGGCCTTTGTTCAGCAGTGGACTCGGGATGGCTGGTTTTATATATATGTATATATATATATATATATATATATATATATATATATATATATATATATATATATATTGCTGGTAACCACTAAGGAGATCTGAAGAAAACAGTAATTCCCAAGCGCTTTCGTGTAATTCACATCTTCAGGGGAATACAGGTATTCCCCTGAAGATGTGAATTACACGAAAGCGCTTGGGAATTACTGTTTTCTTCCGATCTCCTTAGTGGTTACCAGCAAAATTTGTGGATCACGTGTTGTTTATAGTGATCTTTATGCATATATATATATATATATATATATATATATATATATATATATATAAATATATATATATATATATATGTATAAAAATATATAAATATATATATATATATATATATATATAAGTTATGACTGAGTCACTAAGTCACAACACCAGAGTCGCGATGGAAACTGATAATACCCTTGGGCTCAAGGAAAAGGTCCTCTCCTCCATTAATGTTGTGTTTGTGTTTGCTGCCAGTGGTGTAATGCCTGTGGTATTTTCCTTGAACGCATTCAGAAATAAGTGAAATAAAACTCGTTTAGTTTCTAAGGTATTGGGTGACTGTCATCTCGTGGTTGCTCTTTCCCAGATTATGTACAAGGTGTCAGACTGAAAGTACTCTTCATAATGTAAATATCTCACTGAGCATCATTTCTATTTTCAGAATATTTTGTTTATAGTTATCTTTAGTCGTTAATCTTGACCTAATGTTTTTGGATATAGCGTAAGTATTTGATACTGCGACTGTAAGAGCGTCGAGGTAGAACCCTAAAAATGTCGGATACCATAGGCAATGCATTTGAACTTGTATTTTCTACACAGATGTTCCCAAACTGTTAGTTTGTAGCTCTTCATTCTATTTGAATTATTTCATATTATTTCGTTTATTCTTTACCATTTTCTGTTCTTTTCATTTTTTCTGTTTTATTTATTTTGTATCTTATTTATTTTTATTATTAATTAATTAATCAAATAATCTTTATTTATTTCTATTTATTTATCTATCTATCTATTTATTTGTTTATTTGTTTGTTCGTGTTAGTGAATCCACTTCGCCAAGATTTACTTTCTCATGCCTGAGGAACCTCTTGATTTATGAGAAATCTTCGCCAAGTTAAGATAAACAGTGTGGCTCAATTGGCCAGGAAGCTTAATGACGTCTTCTAAGTGACAGCAGCGCTGAAGATAGCCTTGTCAGAAACTGGAATCAACTGAAGAAGCGCACGGTCTTTGAAGGAAATGTAATCTCAACAAGAGGCAAACAAGGTCCTCAGCTAAAGGAAACATTTGCTAAGAAAAGCCACGTACTTAGTATATGATAATAACTCTGAGTCGTTTTTCTCTCATTGCTAAGATGGACTTGCTGTATACTTGGGCAGGATATTGCACTGGGCAATCATAACATGCATGGTTGTAATAATGGATGGATTACCTGTGTGCCAAGAGTGATAATTTAATGTACGATTGTTCAGTACACGTACACAAACACACACAAGCACAAACACAGACACACACAAGCACAAACACAGACACACACATACACACGCACATACACACATACACACGTATATACACACGCACAGACACACACACACGTATATACACACGCACAGACACACACACACACACACACACACACACACACACACACACACACACACACACACACACACACACACACAACTCGGTGGCGCGGTTGATAGAGCACTGGATTGCCAGCATGGTGGTGCTCGCAGTATTTGGTTCGAATACTGCCCAAGGCCGAAATTATTTCCGTATCGCTGCGCTTCGGGTCGTTACTCTGACTCTCGTGGGCGGGGAGATGGGTGTGTGGGTGTGTGTAAGGTCATAGCATTACCCATAGATCGGTCATACGAACTCTGAGCTCTCTTCCGGGAGGGAAATAGCTGTTGATCATGAGTCCAACACGTGATCCAAAGACCAAGGTGAAGGTGAATACACGCATACGCTCGCGCGCACACACACACGCACACGCATATCCGGGCACACACACACACGCCTACGCATACGCGGGCAAACACACACACACACAGACACACACACAGATACACACACACACAGATACACACACACACAGATACACACACACACAGATACACACACACACACACACACACACACACACACACACACACACACACACACACACACACACACACACACACACACACACACACACACACACACACACACACACACACACACACACACACACACACACACACACACACACACACACACACACACACACGCATACACACACACAAACACACACACACACGCACACGCACGCACACACACACACACACACACACACACACACACACACACACACACACACACACACACACACACACAGCCACACACACAAACAGACACACGCACACAGACGTACGCACACACACACACACACACACACACACACACACACACACACACACACACACACACACACACACACACACACACACACACACACACACACACACACACACACACACACACACACACACACACACACACACACACACACACACACACACACACACACATGCACACGCACACACACGCACACATGGACACGCACACATGGACACGTACACACACGCACACACACACACACACATCCGCACACACACACATGCATACGCACATATGCACACGCACACATGGACACGCACACACATATGCACACACGCACTCACACACACGCACACACACACACACACACACACACACACACACACACACACACACACACACACACACACACACACACACACACACACGAACACACACACACGTACACACTCCCACACATAGCACACACATGCACATGCGCGCGCGCGCACACACACACACACACACACACACACACACACACACACACACACACACACACACACACACACACACACACACACGAACACACACACATACACACGCACACACACAGCACACACATGCACATGGTTGCGCGCACAGCACACACACACACACACACACACACACACACACACACACACACACACAAACGCACGCATGCTTATACAATTCCTTAACTGTAGTAAAACCAAGCTGAAGAGAGGAATTTAAAGAGAGAATTAGTGAGTAAAGCAGGAAGCAAGCAAGTCGTCAGTTACGAAGATTTAGCTCAAGTGGAGCCGACAAAAAAAGAAAGAAAAAAAATAAAACAAGCAAGACTCGTTTCTCCCATTGAAGATAGTTTAATCATCGTGCCATATATTTTCACGTGAGACGCCTAAACCAAACAGCAATGATATGGAAAGAAACACTCCTTATTGTTTACTCATTTAGAAGATCACATAGTGTTTCTCAGAGACTAAGGTTCCATTAGGTCAATACTGGGGGTCCTCTCACTCTCAGGAAAGGGAGGACGGAGATGAAGAGAAGGAGACGGACTCAGCGTGAGGAGTTGATTTACTAAATAATAGAAAATGTGAATATGCAGATGAATATGGAATATTCAGACTCAAAATAGAGGGTAGCACAGGTGAGAAGATATGATGGGAGAAGAAGCTGAAGAGAGCAAGGATTTTTTTTTTTTTTAATCATCTTTAAGAAATTTTATGTGGTTCACTGGGGCAGACAGTTTGAAAGGAATAATGAAAGGTGAAGAAAGTGTTGCGTATATGCAAATATGATATTGAGAAAAAGGATTATTACAGGAAAAGAAACGGCATAAATTTAGTAATTTTGAAATGTTTAACATTTGAAAATAATAAACTTAAGTGCGATGATAATCTATATGTAAAAAAAAAGTAAAAAAAAAAAAAAAAAAGTGACTGTAGTGAATATCAGTAAAGAAGGGTATAGGAAAATTCTCCAAATAGGCCGGCCAATGACAAAAGAAGAGAGAAATAAAGGTGAAAAGGAGATAAGAGAGCAAGAAGAAAGGAAGAGAGAAATTGGGAGAAGGAGAGAAGAGAGCAAGGAGAAAGGAAAAGAGAAGTTGAGAGAAGAAGGAGAGAAGAGAGTTAGGCCACGTTGGTTGGGTGGTCTCAAGAGCTGATCCAACAACTCAGTTCCTCCTTTTAAACAATGCGGCACAATTTCAATATTTGCCCCTTAGGAGTCTGCCGAGGAAGAGAAAGAAGGAAGACGAGGAGGATGAGCTGGAACAAAAGGAAGAAAAGGGGGAAAAAAGACGAAGAAGACAGAAAAATCAAGAAAGGTGAAAAAAGAAAATATGGAGATTAAGGTGAAGAAGAAAAGGAAGAACTTGAAGATTAAGAAAGAATAGTGATAAAACGAGTAGATGGTGGGAAGATTACAAAGAATCACAAAGGAAGGGAATGCCGACAGGAGACCTTTTGGTCCATAACTAGGTAGCATGTGAAAAAAAAAAATAGAAAAATCTATAAATAGAATAGAATAAGTAATAAATAACGGTAAATAATAAATAGATCAATTATAATAATTCATAATGAATAATAGATCAACAAAAACAGGTAAATGATAAATAAATTACAATGAATAAACAAATAAGATCAAATAAATGGTAGTCATTGCAGCATATTGCTAAGGTGTTTATATAAATGAATCTTAAAACTTCGCCTCTGCAGGAAGTTTATTCCATTCATGTACTACATGGTTGGTGAAGTTGTTTCTACCCACTTCCAAGTTAAATATAAATACTGACAGATTGATGTTATGATGACGAAGAACAAAGACAATGCAGAAAAATAGGAAAAAGAAACGCTATGAAAAACAGAAAAGAAAAAAGTAATAAGACAAAAAAAATCATAAATAATAATAAGTGGACCTAATGACAGCCTGTGATGAGAATCCTTTTATTTATCTATTTGTTTGTTTGAGAGCGTAAAATAAATTTATTAACTTTTTGGGACAGATAGTATGTCAGTTTTAACTCATTTGCTACCGGAGATGAATGAAATAGCCTGGAAGCAGCAAGGGTAAAAAATGAAAAATGGCAAACGATATGGAAAAGCATTAGAATTGCCTTTTTGGTACAATTTAAACAAATGAAATATATAAGACAAGGGCATTCACAGTTGGGCTGATCTAAGAATGGTGCGAACCCATTGAGAAGGTCAGTGTATTTACGAGTATATTGTAAGGAACCAAAGGAAAGTACATACTTCTAAGTTGTGGTCCTGCATTTCGAATATCAGAATCACCCCCAAACACACACACACACACATATACACACAGACTTCGAAACTCATCAAAAACCCTTTCCTCCATCTAGAAGTGTAGCCCCGAATGGCTGGTATTCGGTCTCCTGATAGATCCCGAGATTTTTCTTCATGAACTTCAGTTGTATTTTCTTTCAATTTAGGAGAGATGATAACCAACGACTACTCTCCTTCTGCTACACTAAACGGGTGACATGGAAATAGTTCCACACTAATACAGCCCAGAGAGTAATTTAAAGTCCCTTTTCATAGCTACCCTGTATATGGAACGTCTAATGGCTATTGCCAGGCACTGTTAGGCTGTGGATCTTCAGTTCGTGAAGAGAAATGGACTGAGATTCCAAACCTTTAGTGATGACTGACGAAAAGTGAAAACGTTAATTCACGTTGACTGACGTCTGTCCTAAAATGGATCTGTCAGAGATGAAGGGATTCATTTGGTATTGAATAGGACAAAATAGTTATTTAGATAATAAGAGAAGGGTCTTACTAGTAGGAATAAAACTGGTCGAGGGTTGTCAAAACAAGATATGAAACTGGACACTATCATTGAACAAGGTAATTCAACTGAACTTTTTTTTTCTCAAGCTTTTACCCAGCATAGTTGAAATTCTCTCAGAAAACGTGGTCAATCGTACTATCAATTCGTTTTTATAGACATTAGATTTTTTTCACTTAGTATTTTAACAAAAGCTTGAATTGTCATACCGCGTAAAAAAAAATACACTTCGTATTTCAGACACTGCATAATTTAGCTTAATTAGATATTGCTTTTGATAGTTCTTAATACTCTAAGTCGATCTTAAGCCTACTCGGAATATATACACACGCACACACACCACCGGTTTAGAGGATAGTGTATTAAGCCGACAATGCTGGATGCCAGGTTCGTGTCTCTTTTATGACATTAAAGCAAAATCAATGTTTCGAGCCGGGTTCACGTCTCACGTTACTGTTACCCTTGAGCAAAGAGATGGGTTTGAGGTGAGTGTAGTGTCACAATAGTACTTAGTACTTGTACATGTCTCCTGTCGTAAGCTAATCTCCACAAGTAATAGAAGAGTGGAGAGGGAAGATAATAGGAAAGAGGAAAGAAAGGAAACAAAAAATGAGGAAGGGAGGAAAGGACAGAATGAGGGATATGAAGGAATCGGAAAAGGAGGTGGGAGGAAGGAAAAGGAACTTGGGAGAAGGTGGGAAGGGGCGAGGAGGAAGAGGGGGGGAGGTCTTCATACACAGTTGATATTAATTTTCTGACCTGCGGACATAAAACTGTTTGGAAGAATAAGAACAGAAACTGTGGGGGGCGAGGGAGCAGAGGGAAGGAAGGGGAGAAGGGAGGAAAGAGTCAAGGGATTAGGAGCCTGCAGGTAGACTGGACAGAGGCCTAGAAAATGCGCCAGGGAGGGGGAGGAGGAGGAGAAGGAAGAAAAGGAGGAGGAGGAGGAGGAGGAGGAGGAGGAGGAGGAGGAGGAGGAGGAGGAGGAGGAGGAGGAGGAGGAGGAGGTGGAGGAAGGGGAAATGGAAGGGGGAGCGCCGAGGGGATCGAAATTTTTGCCGAAGAGAAAAGTTGAAAGAAACGAAATTAAGTGAGTGTGGACAGCAGGAGGTCTAAAAGGACTCAATGTGAGAACATGTGAGAGCAGGAAGGGCGTAAACACTTAAAGATGGAATAACGGGAAATAATACGAGATTAATTAGAAGTAAAACGTAAAATTTTAGTAATAACCTCCATATGATTGTATAAGTGTGTGTGTGTATACATATATATATATATATATATATATATATATATATATATATATATATATATGTATGTATGTGTGTGTTTATGTACATATCTTCGTCATCAATGAGATTTGAAACCAAATATCATTTGTGTGTGTGTGTGTGTGTATGTGTGTGTGTGTGTGTGTGTGTGTGTGTGTGTGTGTGTGTGTGTGTGTGTGTGTGTGTGTGTGTGTGTGTGTGTGTGTGTGTGTGTGTGTGTGTGTGTGAGTGTGTGTGTGTGTGTGCGTATGTGTGTGTGTGTGTATGCGTTTATATGTACCTTTGTATGAACTCGTGATCCTTCTTGACATTCTCAGAGCACAAAAGAGCACAAAAGAGGAATATATGCATCGTCCAATACTTACTACACCCGATATTACTTTTCTTGATGTTGCAAGAAGCCTGAAAGAACGGCAAGCGTTCTTGGAATACACGTTGAATAATCATCAAGGGTAGGGGGAGGGGACAGCTACGAAATCTGTTTAAAAGGAAGTGGAGAGGTAGGGGAAGAAGAAAGGGAAGGAGAGATTAAGTGGGGGGAAAACAATAGGAGGAAAATAATTATTGCCTGAGAACGCGCGAGTAATGGTCAAGTTCAGGAAAGAAGTAGGGGAAGGTGATGAGGAGTAAGAGGAGGAGGTAGAAGAGGAGGAAAAGGAGGAGGAGCAGGAAGTGCCGGGGAGGGAGTTAAGAGGAGTAAGAAGGATCAGCGTGAGGTAATAGAGTAAGGTAACAGTGACCATGTGTATGGGACAAAAGGACGAATATGTGTAAACAAATGAATGTAAGAACCGGAATTCAGCGGTGAACTAGATAAGGAGAAGGAGGAGGAAGAGGAGAGGGGGAGGAGAGGGAAGGGGAAAACGGGTTATGAGGAGGAGGAGGAGGAGGAGGAGGAGGAGGAGAAGAATAGAAAGAGTAGGAGGCGGCTGTACATTGATGAGGAGGCTGTAGCATTACATATACTTTGAAAATGATATAATCTAACAAAAGAAAAGATTTTTGTACGAAATTTATTGTAGTAGAATAAAGGAAAAAAATCACCTAAAATAAAAAGAACATGTCTTTCTGAGCAGGATAAGAAGGAAGAAATGAATTAGATGTAAGATGTGGAAAAATTAAGAAAACTAGACAAAGTTAGGGCTAAAAGAGGAAGTTCGTCTGAGGCAAGATTTCATAGTAACTCTAGGATGGATATTTTTCTGATCCAGTGTATAGCAAAAAAAAAAAAAAAACAAGAATTAGCTCAAGGAGAAATAGATCTTCTAGAAATGGAAAAATATAACGCCAGTTAAAATTAAGATAAAGCTGAAAAAAATAATAAATAGTTAAAAAGTAAATCTGCAGGTGGACCAGATTTGTTCTATAATATGACGCATGTTATTATTCACACGTTTAGGCAAAGTACTAGGAGTTGTCGATATACTCGTTTATTCAAAATAAATAAAATTTGAATCTTCAAGTCACTTGAACTCCTTGCATTGCTGTACGGTTGTGAGACATGGATGCTGAGTGGTTGACTTGAAGAAGCTCTTCGGCGTCTTTGGTACAAAGTATATTTGAAGAATTACGGGATCTCATTGATAAACTATTTCAAACCACAGACTGCTTCATGAAGCTGAAAGCCTATTAACTAATTTGTAAATGTCAACTAGACATAAGCATGTGGCACTCTTTTTTTAATGTTGATTCCATTCTCCGTAAGGTCATTTCTACAAAGGATAACCTTCGGTGAAGGAGACGAAGGGTACTCAATGCTGAAGTAAATCCGATCCTGCCAAGACCTGTTTGGAATGAGGATGGTTGCTGGATGTGGAATGATGTCGGAGCGTGAGTGAAGCGACGCCTCCACCCCCTCCCGCCCCCCACCTACGCCCACACCCATCTCCCGCTGCGTATTCTCCTCATTGATGATGATGAAGAAGAATAAATCAATCGGAAGAGGAAATACGTTTGAACCTGGATAAGAAAGAAAGAAAAATTAGCCTAAGCTAGGATAATGCAGATACTAAATACCTTTGCAAATATCGTCATCATTCCTTCAATCAACGTTTGAACAAGGAAATCAATCATCTTAAGTTGAAGAATAATTTCAGTTTGTATTATAATAATGAACAATCTTCGACTGTCCCTCCGACTTTGAGACTGCGTTAATCAAAACGTATTAATTTTCACATCTTCAGAAGAAGAGGACTTTTTTGTTAGATGTAGTTGATTACACAAGTGAAAACAATTATTAATTATTGGAAAAGACGATGTTTGAAATGAGTCGGGGTAGTTATGAGACCGTGAGAGGCTTTGTGATACAGAATAAGGTTTGCAGAGGTAAAAATGTTATATAGGATAAAATAGACACGCAAGTTTTTTTCTTTCTTTTTTTGCCACTTTATGTACCAAAAGATTCTGTTAGAAAATTTTATCTAGTGAACATCGTAATGATTTCTTTTAGTAGGGTGACATTCCTTTAAGACTATATGTCGTCCCCGCACACTGCATAAAATCTCTTATAATCAATCAGATTCAAAACCATAAGATGTTTTATTGTGTTACAATGGTTCAAATCTATATCACAGAGAGGATCGTAATGATTCAGGATGGATCACTATAAAACTTGTGTAATATAGTTTTACAGATTGTTTTATGAATATCACCGTAAGAGAATATGAAATTATAATTTCTCTTCTTTATTGATCTGACATTTTTTTTTATAGATTAAGGGAAAAGTTTATTTTTGCTTTCATAGTTATCAGAATAACATAAAACTCTAAACATACAAAAATCTACTTATGATCGCAGATTTGTATATGTAGAAAAAAAAAACTAGGATCTAAATCGGCCATATTAATCTATTATTTCGTATTAAGTTTATAGTATAAACTTTATACCCAACTACCTTAGCTTTGTATCGTCTGTGGTATGCAGGTTATGTTCAGCACTTCCTTTATTTTTCTTCTTGACACACGTTATTGTTATTTCACAAAACAACAAAGCCAAAGAACACAGAATCTTTTTCTTCATTTTTCTTCCATGTAGCTTTGTTGTTGCTTTTTTCGATATTGCAAAGGCGATGTTTCCTGGAAGACCGACTATCTTTGTAACGGTGCAATAGATCATTGCAGTGCAGCCTACTCCAGTGTCGCACAGTTAAGCTTCGAATGGCAGTACGCAATACACATTACGTTTGTATATTGTTGTATAAACAGCGTGTTAGTAGCACTCTGCGCTCTTGTTGTTCACATGACCAACTACTAACATGTATTCGAACAAATGTTTGTCAATATTCTGAAAGAGGAAGTATATATGTTCCACTAGGTTGGCATGTAAATTGACAAACTACGATTTTTTTTTTTTTTTTTGCACGTTTCTGATTATTCCAGTTAGTAAATTCATCCGATTATATATTCATATAATGATAATAAACAGTTAATCATGGACTTTCTCTCATGCATGCACACACACACACACACACACACACACACACACACACACACACACACACACACACACACACACACACACACACACACGCACACACACAAATCACACTGTCTCAAACGCGCACTCACAAATGTTCATACCGATATGCTTGTGCGTGCCTGCGTGTGCATGTGTGTGTGTGTGTGTGTGTGTGTGTGTGTGTGTGTGTGTGTGTGTGTGTGTGTGTGTGTGTGTGTGTGTGTGTGTGTGTGTGTGTGCGTGTATATATATAATGTGTATGTGTGTACGTGTGCATGTGTATGCATTTGCACTTTTTATTTACATACAGCTGTATTAACGTTAACCTTTTTAGCACGAAGTCTTGCTCTGTGTCGAATCCACCCTTTGACTGAACAAAATATTCTTGTATTAGCCTGAAGAAGTCCTATAAAAAAACTCATTGTCAGCCAATCATATCAGTGTTATTAAAGCTTTTTTATACAAGTTATCCCTAAAAGCTCAGTTATGAATCCTCTTATTAGTGTTTTTTTTTGTTGTTTTTTTATAAAACTAGTGCTTCTTGCCATAGGGACGTCATAGAAGAGGTATAAGAGATATCTAATGAAAATAGAAGTGAGGGATGAGTTGAGGTGCAAAGAGCTCTGAAACTTATGAGAGCAGGTAAGGCACCTGGGTTTGATTTGGTGTCATGCGGAGTGTCTGAAGAAAGGAGGAACAGTAATACTGGACTGGCTAGTGAGGTTGTTTAATGTGTGTCTAATGGAGGGTAGAGTGCCTGTATAGTTCCGCTTTACAAGGGGAAAGGGAACAAATGTGAGTGTAGTAGTTTCAGAGTGATCAATTTGTTGAGTGTAGGGTTTTAATTGAGAGGTAGTAATTGGTGAAGAACAGTATGGGATTAGGAAAGGTAGGGGTTGCGTGTATTATATTTTATGGTAAAGCTGATATGTAAGAAAGATTTAGCCAAAGGTAAAGATGCTTTTGTGGGCCTTTATAGATTTGGAAAAGGCTTATGACAGGGTAGACAGAAAAGTATTGTGGGAGGTTTTACAGATAATTGGCACTAGGTGAAAGCTGTTAAAGGCGGTCAAGAGTTTTTACGAAATTAGTAGAGCCAGTGTTAGGATGGGAAATGAAGAGAGCGAGTGGTTTGAGGTAAAGGTGGAACTGCGGCAAGGATATGTCGTATCGCCATGGTTGTTCAATGTATTCATGAATGGGGTGGTGTGGGAAGTAAAGTCGAGGGGAATGGGCAGGGGACTGGGGATGGTTAAGGAAAATGGAGAAACTTGGGAGGTGAGCCAGTTGTTGTTTGCTGACGACACTCCGATTGTGACAGGGTCGGAAGGATTAAATGAGTTAGTGCGATAGAAGAAAGTTAAAGGTAAACGTGGGTAAAGTCAGGTGATAAGATGTACAAGGGTAGAGGGTGGCAGTGACTTAGAAGTAAGTCTTAAAGGAGCGAGTCTGGAGGAAGTGAATAGCTTTAGATTTTTGGGGTCGCATGTGGCAGGAAAGGAAGGAGTGGAGATAGAGGTAAACTGTAGATTGAATAAAACAGGTCAATCCCTTGGGAGATTAGAAAGTGTCATGAGAAACGGGCAACTGGGAATAGATGAAAAGAGGAGATTGTATGAAGGTGATTGTGCTGACGTAGAACTTAAAAAGGGCAGAGAGGAATTTTCTAATAAGTGTTAGATGAAATGTCCGAGAAGTGTGGTAGCGGTTTCTAGGTTGGATAGAGTGAGAAACGAGGAGGTGAGGAGAGCGGGAGTAGAAAAGGAGATAACAGATAGGGGTAATGAAAGAGTATTGGGATGATTTGGATACGTGGAAAGAATGAGTGAAGAGAGATTAGTAAAAGAGGTGTGGAAGCCAGAGGTACGGGGAGTGAATTTATGGCGACGACTGATGATGAGATGGATGGATGGTATGTGAAGGGGGTATTGAGAGAAAAGGGAATCTATGTTGAACATAGAAGAGAGATGGTGGGAGATAGGGATGAGTGTATAGATGATACTGTTATGCAAGAAAGGAAGGGGCGGAGGATGGGAGTGGGGTAGGGGTGCTTATATGTGAGTGATATTTTGACATAGCTCGAAGGGATTTTTCGCCGTCTTCTCCTGTTCTGTATAAGGGGAGGGAGAGGGGGAGAGGGTCGCCGATTAAATGAAGCGGCCTTGCTATGGATGTACTGTCTTGCTACATTGCTTCTGACGCAGGGTAGTGGGCGGGATACAGAGATACCCGTCATCCATGAGGAGCTAAAATGAGAGGGAGGGAAGGGTAGTGGACGGGAGCGGAATGGATGGCATCAGGTACGTAACTTTGACTTGGCCACCTGCCTTATAAATGGGTTGGAGGGAAAGCTCTTGGTATATATAGAAAGATAGAAGTGAGTGTTTGTAGAAAATAAAAGTGACCACCACTTTTTTTTCTAATTTTGGGATTAATTTCAAATCATTAATGAATTTGAAGTGACTCTGGTCCATAGGGGTGTTACTAGTGTAGTGAGTTTTATTAAGACAGAGCTTGAGAGTGTCCAGGAAGGCGTCAACCTCAACCTGAATTTGATTTCGATAGATGAAGATTCCGATGAAGAATAGGAAATAGCCGTCAACCCTTTAACGTTTGCACTGGGTGTTTCCAGCCAAATAAAACCACGCGACAATATCTAAAATAAACACGAGTTAAACACAGACGCCAAAGGGGTTAAATGAAAGAAAATTTCTGGCGTTTCTTATAATGACAGATATAGTGTACCGCGGTTACCTATGTGTTCACAGAGGCCTCTACTTCACCTCTCTCGCTTCCTGAGGAGACCTCTGGCTCCAACTTGGAAGTAGAAGGAGCTGGCCAAAGGTTTTTGGGCCATATACAATACAGGAGTGGCTTTTCAAGCTCAATAGCAAACAAAGCACAACAAATAGCGAGTAATGTTCCCTTTCGAAGCCGTACGTTTTTCTTCTTCCAGGCCTTACTAGAGAAAAAGTGACGAAAAAAAAAGAAAAATGAAAAACGGAAGAAAACAAAAATATCTCTCGTATTGTGTTATAAAACAGATCTGAATCTTTTTCACTGTGATTCATTCTCGGTGGAGGTGTCTTCTTGTAGATTTTTTTTTTTTTTCTTTTTACTTTCTTTTATATGTTTTTTCATGCATTGTGAAAAATGGGTATTGTAAT
>NC_134800.1:25941346-25943846 GCF_046742065.1 Oratosquilla oratoria
ACATTCGTCAAAATCATATCAAGAATATTCTTACAAACAAACTGACTTTGACCCAAAGTAGACGGTGTCTGAACAAGACTTGTATATGTCATCTCTTAATAATGCAAAGGTCCCTGGGTAAGTCAACGTTTAACAGTAAATAGCACGGTCCTGTCATCATACATATATTAGTTTGTAATCATGACAAGAAATGTTAATCTACATATTGTAGCCATTCCTGTAGCGACTTTATAATGAAAAAAGACTCGGAAGGCTAATTGTCATTAAGTATATGAATAGATAAATTGAATAAGTAAATAAATAAATAAGTGAAGAAGTGAATGAGCATATATAAATATAGATAAGTAAAGGAATAAATGAGTTAATGAATATCCAAGTGAGTAAATAAACAAGTGAATAAATAGGTAAATAGAATGTCATAGGATAGAAAATAATAGAGATCTATGTAGCCACGAAATTTTATCCTGGAAGAAGTATGTGCACACACACACACACACACACACACACACACACACACACACACACACACACACACACACACACACACAAACAAACATATAATCAGAAATTACACACATACATACATACACCTACACATAGACATATGCAGTACAGACACACATACTGTACACCCACTTGTATCTGTGCGTGTGTATTCGCGTACGTGCGTGTGTGCGTGCGTGTGTGTGTGTGTGTGTGTGTGTGTGTGTGTGTGTGTGTGTGTGTGTGTGTGTGTGTGTGTGTGTGTGTGTGTGTGTGTGCGTGCGTGTGTGTGTGTGTATGTGTGTGTGTGCTCGCGCGCGTGCGTGCATATGGGTACTAGTGTGGGAATGTATTATATTTGTGTGCGCAAGATATATTTTTCGACATATATTAACCTCTACCCTGGCGTTCTATTCAGTTGTACACTTTTTAATTTCTTTTGTCTTCCTTCATTCCATCTATCCTTTCTTTTTTTTCTTCATCCTTCCTTCATTCCTTCAATTTGTCTGTCCTTCCTCTTTTCTTTCTTTATTTCATCCCTGTTGTCTTTGTTCCTTAATCCTTTATTCCCCCCGCGTCCTCTGGTCTTGCTTTGCCAGCGTCTTTGCTTCCTTTTCTTAATCACAAGGTGCCTGACGTTCCTTCCACTGATTATCTAAGTGTAACAAATAGACACTTGAGGTTGCCGCAGCCTTCCTCTCTTCCACGCGCTCATTCTTTGTCCTACTCTCTCTCTCTCTCTCTCTCTCTCTCTCTCTCTCTCTCTCTCTCTCTCTCTCTCTCTCTCTCTCTCTCTCTCTCTCTCTCTCTCTCTCTCTCTCACACACATACACACACACACACACACACACACACACACACACACACACACACACACACACACACACACACACACACACACACACACACACACACACACACACACACTGTGTGTGTGTTTGTGTGTGTGTGTGTGTGTGTGTGTGTGTGTGTGTGTGTGTGTGTGTGTGTGTGTGTGTGTGTGTGTGTGTGTGTGTATGTGTGTCTGTCTGTCTGTCTGTATGGTTGGGTGTATTTGTCTGTCTGTCTCTTCCTCTCTACCTTTCTCTTCTTCCTCTCACTCCCTTCTCTCACTCCCTGCTCCCTCTCTCACTCCCTCTCCTCCGTTACCCTTCCATCCCTTCCCCTCCCTCCCCTTCCTCTCCCTCCCTCCATTCACCCGTCCTACTAAAACCAGGCGTTGCGTTTTCTTGTCTAGGTTTTTCTTTTCTCTAATTTCTCTTTCGTCTCTTTGTGCCTCGACATGTTCCTTGGATTATTTCTCGACTTTCTCTCCTATCTTTTTTTATTCCGGTTTCTCAGTACTCCTTTGGCTTGTGGTTTTCATCTTTTATGTTCTTTTTTAATACTTCTGGGAACCCATCTTTTACTAAATCTTTCCGATGTATACATTTATTTTCTCTTTTCTTTGTCTTTCTGCTCCATTTCTTCTTAGTAATTGCATCGTATGGGGTGCTGATTGTATATTTGATGCAGTCAAAATTCTAGTAGATTAGTGATATTTCCATTAATTAAATCATTCGGTATTTCCATTAATTAAATCATTCGGAACACTTCTGATTGAAGTTTTCTCTCTACTCATAAAAGATAGTTGGTAATTTTCGAAGAAAAAAGAGTATACCTCTCTTCTCAACTTTTTTATTATTATTATTATTACTATTATTATTATTTTCTTCTTATTCTTCTTCTTCTTATTCTTATTCTTCTTCTTCTTCTTCTTCTTCTTCTTCTTCTCATCCTCCTCATCATCATCATCATCATCATCATCCTCCTCATCCCTCATCTTTTTTTTTTTTTTTGTTGGTCATCACGTCCTCTCATTGTTCTCACCTTTCCGTTTACCTTTATTATTCTCTTGTTATTCCTTTTTCTAAATTATTTTCTTTCTTAATTTTTCTACCTGTATTAATATTTTAGCCTTTCTTCATCTTTATATCTCGTATCCTCTTTTCTTCATTTTTTCCTCTTTGCCCCTTCT
>NC_134800.1:25948846-25966346 GCF_046742065.1 Oratosquilla oratoria
TCTGTGGTTCATTGCGGGTTCAAGAACCCTACATTGGGAGTCTTATTCACTAATAACTATGAAATAATCGGAAAGGCAGAAATAAGAAAGCCTAAAATGGTATCCGTGGTATTGATATTACAACTTAGGAAACTCTACGAAAATATTTAATGGCCAATTTAAGTGTACATGTCTCTCTGCTGCTCCTATTGCTGTTAATATTGTGTATATTTGTGAAACCAAATACAAATATATATTATGAACATGTGTTTGGTCTTCCGTGTCCTGGACATGAGTGTAACTTCCTTTTTGTATTTTCACGTGTTTAAGTAACTGTGCCGAGATTGAAATATCAGTAGAATTTTGATCTTTCAACTTTGATATCTAAATTTCTAAGTAGTTTCCACTTCATTTTTCTTGTATTTGTGTGTGTGTGTGTGTGTGTGTGTGTGTGTGTGTGTGTGTGTGTGTGTGTGTGTGTGTGTGTGTGTGTGTATGTGTGGTTGCTTGTGGATGTGCGTGGGTGCGTTTGCGTGCGTGTGTTCTCTCTCTCTCTCTCTCTCTCTCTCTCTCTCTCTCTCTCTCTCTCTCTCTCTCTCTCAGTGTATTCCTCTTTTCTCCACTCTTTATTACGATATTTCAGAATTCCAAAAGATCATATCGCATCTTTATTGTGTCCCTTCTCATCCTCATTCTCCTTCACACTTACCCGCCTTTTCCACCTCCTCCACTCCCCTTCACCCTTCTCTTCCTCCTCCTCCCCCTCCTCCATCTCCTCGAGAACCATGTCCGCCTCCTTTACATTGACCTACTCCTCGAGCTCCGCCTTCTTCATGAATGGAATACCACCATCGTTGTGGTCCTGGAATCCCTGTGTCCGGAGCCACATTCATCATCCAGTGCGTGTCCGGGGAGGGAGGGGGGGTTGCATCCATCACGCCCAGAAAGCAGCGTCCATCATATCGGGTCTGTAGTGTATCTGGAATGAGTGTGTGGGTGGGTTACTTATAGCGCGAGGCATCAGGAGGTAATGGCTATCGGGGAAGGGGTTAGGGGGGTATGGGACCTGGGGGGGAGGGAGGTAGGAGGGGAAAGCTGGGGACTGGAGGGCTTGGGGCCTGGAAGCTAGGGGGTACTTTAGGCGTAGCACAGGTACACAGGTTGAACTCTGTCCGATCCAGGTTGGTTACGAATGACTTGGCGTATAAGGAAGTAGATTAGAACAGCTGTTCGGAGAGTTCTCTGTATTAGAAATCTTCAAAAATTTTATTGATTTTATATTCGGAAGATAATGGTTTTCTGTATCGGAAATCTTCAAAAGTCGTAATAATTTTATATTCAGAAGATATTGTTCATGAATGAAAATAAAAGATAGTAATAATAATCCTGACATTTTTTCAAAAGGCGTATAAGGAAGTAGATTGGAAGGGATGTTGAGAGTCCTCTGTATCGGAAATCTCCAAAATTCATATATATTTTATATTCGGAAGATAATGTTCTTGAATGAAAAAATAGTAATAATAATCCTGACATATTTCCAAAAGCGTTCTTTTTCCGAATGTTGAAAAATTAAGAGTAATACGACCTCATGGAAAGAAAATGGTCTTTTTCAGGCAATGCTTTCATATTTGTACATTTGAATATATTCATATTTAATTTTATCTATTTGTTCATTTCTATTTTTTAACTTTGTCGTTATTTCTCTAATTATTCTATTGCAATTATTTCTATTTGTTTTATATTTTCTTTATATTGTTTTTTATGTTTGTATCGATCTGACGGGCAACTTCTTGTGATGGTCAGGCAAAATGAACAGCGTAGATCCCCATTTTCAAAATTAATTACCACCCCCCACCCCCACCCCACACACCCCACCCCACCCCACACACCTCGATGAGGAGGTGCAGCTTTCAGGGGTTGTCATTTGGTCTCATTACGGATCCCAAAATCTCTCTCTTGTCAGCTTGAGGTACATATCCTACTCCTTTTCACACATGGAAATGCGGACGACAGGCGACGGCTCTCCTACTCCTACTCCTGTCAGCCGACACGGAAAAAGTCGCGTTTGAAAACACAGAAAACGGTTCAAAGTTTCATCCCAACGAGATCAGTGGGAAGGCCCGAGGACCGTTGCCAACCACTGTGAGGCTGAGAGTTTTCTACTCACTGAAAATCGAGGCAGCGTTTTATTATCATTATTAATACTATCATTGTTATCATTATCATCGTTATCATTATTATTATCTATTATCATTACCATTAGTATCATTATTGTTATTATTATTATTAGTACTATTATTATTATTCATTTATTCTATTCTATTATCATTTTTTCTATTCCATGATCTGTTTTCATTTGTTTTTACTTGCATAATTACTTGTATATTTATCATTAATTGATAATTTGAATTCTTGTTAGGTTTTCTATTGTGGCGTAGGGTAACGGGTAACTATGTCGAGAGAAATTATTATCGAATACAGGGTCACGTTCTAGTATAGATGTTGATTAGTTAGTTATGAATGGTCGACAAAGAATGTCGTAATGACGACCGCGGAATGTCATAATGATGAGTGTGTGTGAGTGGAGTGCCAATAACTTGATGAAATATAAGGTCAGGTTCGCGGAATTGGCCTCCAGGCGTCTTAATGTAGTAAACAGTGATTCTTGTTGTTCTGTATGTCGTAATTACAGTTGCACATGCAATATCATGTGTATTACATAATATATATATATATATATATATATATATATATATATATATATATATATATATATATAATATGTATATAATCTGGTTATAAACAAAGTCCATTTCGTGAACGTTAATGGATATATGTAACCGAGTGAGGACTGTGCTTGATATTTGGTATTTCGGTAACGAGAAAAAGAGCTTCTATACTTGTGCACAAATCTGCACAGGAGGTCGAATCATAGAGTTAGTAAAGTAGGTTTCAGAAGGTACCAGGTGAGGAGACGTATAAGTATTTATTTATTTGTTTGTTCTTTTTTAGTGGACGTTATTTTTCAATCAGAATATGAGCGGCTTTGTTCCGTAGGCATGTCACTATGGTACCTAAAATATTGACTGTATAAAGAATCTGGGGAGTATGACATGAACGTATTCACAATCTACTACTATCGCTAACCAGTATCTAAAATCGAAACACTTTTCATTATACCTTGAATCTGGCTAGGAGCACTGGGCTCTGCAACTGCGAGTGTTCTTCATGATTTAGGTGAAGTGTTCTCATAATATTCATAACAAAGAATGGGGTACTCCTTTAGTTTCCTTTATCTAATTTCTAAATTTGGAAAGTTTTTAATATTCGGAACGACAAGTGCGGAAATCTGGAAAATTTTCTGAATCGGAAGCACATTTTAGTTTACAAAAGGCGCTCTTGTTCTGAATATTGGAAATTTCTTAATTTTGTAAATTTTCAATGAAGGTATGAACTGTAGTGGTTGGGGTGTTGATGTCGCCACCACAACCTCCACCATCATTGACATCAACATCGATATTGACTTCGCTCCACTGTAATCACCACCACCATCACCACCATATATGGCCATCAATATGACCACCACCGTCACCAGCATTATCATCGTCACCATCGTCATGGTAATACCATTACCATCACTATCACCACTATTACCACCACCACATGTATCACCATCACCACCACTATCACCACCACCATCACCATCACCACCACCACCATCACCACCACCACCATCACCGCTACCACCTATATCATCACCTCTGCTATCACTAACACAATCACAATCATCATCGCCTCTGCTATCACTCACACCATCACAATCATCATCACCTCTGCTATCACTCACACCATCACAATCATCATCACCTCTGCTATCACTCACACCATCACAATCATCATCACCTCTGCTATCACTCACACCATCATAATCATCATCACCTCTGCCATCACTCACACCATCATAATCATCATCATCGCCACCGCCGCCGCCGCCGCCGCCGCCGCCGCAGCCGTCACCGCAGCCGTCACCGTCACCACTATCAATATCACCACCACCACTACTACCACTACTACCACCACTACCACCACTTCCATTTGTCAAGTCACGATTACTTCCTGCCATTACGGCTTCCACGGGGCTATCTAGTAACTATTAATCCGTCGATTTCAACTTTGTAGCCTACATGAGACTGAATATAACAGTGGACGTCAAACCAAAATAATAAAAGCATTTCGTATTCTGTCAGAGTATACATGACACTTTTTCGATATTTTGAAGACTGGTAGATTGCATATTTTCTATATTCTCGAGCTATTTAGTCATAGCTTACTTTATCTTATTGTTGTAAGCAAGCAGCAGGTGATTCTATTTATCTATTTATTTTACTTTTATTTTATTTTATTCTATTTTTTTTTAGACTACTCGGGTACCGTCTGCAAGTGAATATCATTATCTGGTGTTGATTACATAAAAAATAGATTCAATGATTATTGACAACAGTAATTATAATAATAAAGATAATGATAAAAATATACTAGTATTCATGATGATAATGATATCGGTAATAATAATAGTAATAAAAGTAAAAAAAATTGTGTTGCTATACTGAAAAAGTACAGATGGTGTTAAATATCACCTGTAACAAACGTGTCGCCAACTGTATTAGCTTTGGACAAAAGTTCTTTCAGGTATCATTGTAGCCCTCCCCCCCCCCCAAAAAAAAAGACTTTAATGTAGCGATCATGTAGCCCATCCATGAACTGAATAAGATTGCCTGACGTCATGATTTGATCACAGTTTTGCTTTATTAACCCTACCGATAGGTCAACACTAAAAGCAAAAAGAATGAATCTTTAGTGCTATATGAAAAATTTGTCTTTAACATTACTTCATTATAGCAATCTATTTCTCATCTGACAATTACAAAGCGCTAATGTAATAGTATCAAAGATATAACTGGATGAGCGAGAGCCACTGGGTACCTCTTTGTTCTTGGTATTGGACCTAAAGGTTCGAGGGTGCCACAGTGAGCGCGCGTTTTACAAGGCGAGGTCCAACAGTGACAGTAGCGATGCCAATCCAGACATAAATTACGGTCGAATTACGAGGCGCACGGTGGCACTAGAGGCGTACGGGACCTCCCCTCCCCCACCCACCCCCGACATCCTCCCTACCCAAGACCCCGCGCCCACCTACACTCAAGCCCCACCACCTCCCGTCCCCACAATTGCGTTTCTGATGTCCACGGGGCGTGGGCCCAGCAATGAAGCGGGTTTCCAGGACGGTGCCAATAACTTCGGCACGGAAGTGGCATTGGTACTCCCCAAGAATTCCAGTTCTACACTACTGGAACGGAGGATGACCTATCTAATCTAGTTAACTACTTCATGGTTTTGATCTAGTGATGAATGACATTTCTCTTTGGGCGGAGGGTTCCCAGCCCCCAGCCCCAAGTCCACAAGTAATTTTTATTTGAATAAAAATCAAACTATGGGCTGAATACTATAATAACACAGTCAATAAAAATACTTCGATCTTTATAACTGAAAAGGTCCTAAACCAGTCTGACCTTATAACTGCAAATTCCCTAAAACCAATGTAACCTTTACAGTTGCAAAGGCTCTAAAGCCAGTGTTTCCTTTGCAACTGCAAATATTCCAAAGCCAGTATGACCTTTACAACTGAAAATACCCTAAAACCAATGTTACCTTTATGAAATGGTTCTAAAGCCTTTGTAACCATTACAACTGCAATAACCCTGAAACCAATGTAACTTCTACACCTACAAAGAACCCAAAAGATAATGGGATTTTCACAAGTACAAAGATCTTAGAATGAAGGTGATTTTTACAACTCCGGCATGGAGCAGTTGGCGATATATCATATAACTGATTTCTTATCAACATAGCTTAAGGACATTACTTGCGTGACAAATACGACACTGGCATGGGCGTTGTGGAGGGAGTACCTGGGAAATGGGCGTCTTATTTGACATGGGCGTGACGAACAACCCAAGAGTGTGTTGCCTTGCTTTATAGTTGGCAGGTGAGGTGCTGAGTAGAGAAGGAAATTGAAGGCTATGGAGTTAAGGATGACTGAGGACCTGAGGGAGTTTGGTGCTATTACAGACAACCAAACATGATCCAGTCTATGTCAAAACTGCAAGCCCAACCTTCAATAATAAGTGATATATGAGAGCATTGGAGAGATAGAGCTCCACCAACTTTGCAAGATTTCAGAGTTGACCCCACCCCATACCCCAAGCTACCAAGAAGGTACGTACTACTCACGTACAGAAATAGAATTGGCTTGTGAGAGCCTAATGGCACCCAGGGTGGAAGGGGTTAATAGATATAGGCTTTGGTCTCACTACTAACAAAATATGCCACAGGCAGTAAGTAGAACAAAACAAAGAATGCCACTCACTATGTAGGAAAACGGAAACAACTATGTCAGTTTTGAATGGGAATGATTTATTTCGAAAAAGAACGTTTATTAACTCGTAGGTTTGGCCATGGTGATGATCATGTCTAGGTATAGAAATAGTAATGTACGTAGATCATAGCTATGAGTAGATTTAGGCCGAAGAAAATGTGTGTGTGAGTGTGTGTGTGTGTGTGTGTGAGTGTGTGTGTGTGTGTGTGTGTGTGTGTGTGTGTGTGTGTGTGTGTGTGTGTGTGTGTGTGTGTGTGTGTGTGTGTGTGTGCGTGTGTGTGTGTGAGTGCGTGCGTGTGTGTATCAGAAGGTAACACGCTACAGCTCTGTAGGAATAACCAGAATCTGATTCAGGCAAAGGATGGCGTGGAAGGTGGACATGATTCATCTTATTGTTAAATATGGCTTTGAATTCTGCATACCTGACACATGTAGCAGCATAAAACTATGAGAGAGGAAGATGAGTTACGCTGTCTGCGCGTCTGTAGGTGCCATGTAATTGAGTAAAGAGTTATGTTAGGCGAGACCATGGGATTATGAAAATGGATGAGTGAAGAGGAGAAAGAAGTATAGAGGAGAAAGAAAAGACAGAGAAGGAAGAGGAAGAAGAATAGACAGAGTGGGAAGAGGAGGAAGAAAATAAGAGGAGGTTAGGAAAAAAAAATAGAAAAGGAATACGTGAAAAAGAAATGTGTTGAGACGGAGATGAACATAAACAAGGAGATTAGGGTTTATAATCATTAACAGGGGAGTTGTCTTTGAGCTGAATAAAGTCATATTGTATTAGCTAGACTAAAAATTTCCCAATTTATTAATTGGTCCAAACCTGATTTACACTCAAAACAAGCGTATTTTTCATTGTAAACAGCATTACACAATTTTCTTTACAAAAATAGCTCTCATAAAGCTTTCGTTATCCAGGAATAAAAAAAAATATATAGCATTTCTTGAATGCGCAAAGATCTTCTCTTGGAGTGAAAAATTATTTTGTAGAAAGTGTTGCGAAAACTTTCAAGGATGTGATAGTAACCGCAAGGTTTCTGCAGAACGGTAACTGTGTTAATGAGTGCGAAGAGAATTAAATGAGGACGCATTGTCTAATGACTTTAATGGTGATGGTTTCATTTGTCTTTGGAGAAGTTTAGAGAGCGAACGAGAGAACGCATCTCGGTGTGGTATACCCGTCGTCTTATGGATACACAACTCTGTTTTCGTAGCTATTTAGTGTTTAGTTTCGCATTTCTTCCTCTATCATATTATACCATGGTAGCTCCAAAAGTGATACCTCCTATTTTTTCACTCATAACTCAAAAAGCTGAAGAGCTACGAAGACGGGAGTGGCGCCATTAAAAACAGTGGACATTTTTACTTAATAATTTATTTCTCCACGTAATTACCCCCCTTCTCAATACATTTTGCCAGCGATGAGCAATGGCCTGTGCTTGGTTGTCTGGAGCTTAGTTTGTCACATATCTGTTCCAACTCCGGAACTGAAAAATCATTCTCCTAACTATGCTGACAACTATCTCGGCTCCGTAAACATTCACCAAGCGCTGGTTAATGTTGATTGGCTCCACTTCTGCGTGAAGGAATTCAATGACCTATTTCTGCTTCTGACGCTCATTCATGACAGAAATTAGTTTATTAAACTCACACCGCCAATATCTACAACAGAGAGATGAAAGTTTTAGGTTATGAACGCGAAAATTCAGTTATATAAAAAGCAAAACAATCCCTACGAATCGCTGGTGTAGAATAAAAAAAATAAATAAATTGGAGGCATTTCTTTTGGAACACCCCTTGTAATTTGTCTTATAAAAATAGGTTTTTTCCAAATGGTGTTATATACACATATACATATACATTTACATATACATATATATATATATATATATATATATACATATATATGTAATTATATATATATATAGTTGCGTGTGTGTGTGTGACTATATAGTATAATATATAATTTTTTATATAGAATAATGTAATATAAAACAATGATTCTTAATTTGTCATTTGGGGAAATGTAGTCATGGAGAATAATGAAGACCTTTAAATATGACCGAGGGATAATCTTAAGGGATTTCCTCGGCTGAACGACAGAATCTCTCTCTCAAAAAGTTGTTTTTCTTCTGGAACGATTAATAGATTTGGTTCTATGTCGCCAATAATCAGTACTTTTACCCTCGAGAAAAAGCTGAAGAAGTAGCAAAAGAGAACTTCAAGAAGAGTAGCAGGATGGAATGATATTAGCTGTTAAAAATTATCAGAGTTTTTTCTATGTGGTGGTTAGTTTCCAGTCGTAATGATAATTGACTCTGGACCATAGAATCGCCTCTCAAGTCACAAAAAGATTATTTGTATAAAAGGGTGCGGTCGGCATCCCATACGGAGGTGTGACGAGGTTGATTGAAGGGGTATCTATCCTCTTACATATACAACAATCAGAATTGGCGCTTTGATTTCTTTTTAAATTCTCACCAACAAGATAAGAATTGATCGATAGCCAAAATCAGCTTGCCACTAATTTAGTAAAAGGGTATTAGTTCATATGATATGATGCCATACTATCCGAATATTGTACAAAGAAAAGACTAGGTGATCACCCTCCAAATGCATAAAAATATTGATAATTAGCAAGAAAAAATATGTAATGTATGGTGCCTTAATAAAGGGGTTAACGGAATAGTGCTCGTGTGTAGTGCTATTCTCATACTGTAAGTCAGCTTGATGTTCGTTTCATTCCTGGTGGCAAACAAAAATATCATTCGGAGTCCTGCCACTGCTCTCTTATCCTCTCGTTTCCAGCCCTCCCCTCAGGTATCTTACTCTACCCTACCTACCCTATCCTCCTATTCCTTTCCCTCCCATTTATTTCCCTCCCCTCCCCTTCCATTCCTTCCCCTTCCCTCCCCTCCCATTCCTTCCCCACCCCTCCCCTCCCATTCCTTCCCCTTCCCTCCCCTCCCATTCCTTCCCCTCCCCTCCCCTCCCATTCCTTCCCCTCCCCTCCCCTCCCATTCCTTCCCCTCCCCTCCCCTCCCCTCCCCTCCCATTCCTTCCCCTCCCCTCCCCTCCCCTCCCATTCCTTCCCCTCCCCTCCCCTCCCCTCCCATTCCTTCCCCTCCCCTCCCCTCCCATTCCTTCCCCTCCCCTCCCCTCCCATTCCTTCCCCTCCCCTCCCCTCCCATCCCCGCCCCTCCCCTCCCATTCCTTCCCCTCCCCTCCCCGCCCCTCCCATTCCTTCCCCTCCCCTCCCCTCCCATTCCTTCCCTCCCCTCCCATTCCTTCCCCCCTCCCCTCCCCTCCCATTCCTTCCCCCCTCCCCTCCCCTCCCATTCCTTCCCCTCCCCTCCCCTCCCATTCCTTCCCCTCTCCTCCCATTCCTTCCCCTCCCCTCCCCTCCCATTCCTTCCCCTCTCCTCCCATTCCTTCCCCTCTCCTCCCATTCCTTCCCCTCTCCTCCCATTCCTTCCCCTCTCCTCCCCTCCCATTCCTTCCCCTCCCCTCCCATTCCTTCCCCTCCCCTCCCATTCCTTCCCCTCCCCTCCCCTCCTATTCCCTCCTCTCCCCTCCCATTCCTTCCTCTCCCCTCCCATTCCTTCCTCTCCCCTCCCATTCCTTCCTCTCCACTCCCTCCTCTCCACTCCCATTCCCTCCTTTCCACTCCCATTCCCTCCTCTCCACTCCCATTCCCTCCTCTCCACTCCCATTCCCTCCTCTCCGCTCCCATTCCCTCCTCTCCACTCCCATTCCCTCCTCTCCACTCCCATTCCCTCCTCTCCGCTCCCATTCCCTCCTCTCCACTCCCATTCCCTCCTCTCCACTCCCATTCCCTCCTCTCCACTCCCATTCCCTCCTCTCCACTCCCATTCCCTCCTCTCCACTCCCATTCCCTCCTCTCTACTCCCACTCATTCCTTTCATCCCCCTCCCCTTCCCGACCTTCCATACCTTCCCTTTCACTCCCCTTCCCTCCCATTCCCTCACCTCCCCCATCCCCTCACCCCCTCCACTCACCCTCTCTCCTTCCCTCCACTGCATTCGCCTCCTTTACCTTCCCCTCCAATCCCCTTCCTTCAACTCCCCTCCCATCCCCTCCCCTTTCTCCCTTCCCTCCCTTCCCTCCCTGCCCCTCCTTCCCCTCTCTTCTCTCCTCCATTCCCCTCTCTTCTCCCCTCCATTCTCCTCGTTTCTCCCCTCCATTCCCCTCGTTTCTCCCCTCCATTCCCGTCATTTCTCTTCCCCTCCTCATCCCTCCATTCCCCACTCTTATCTTCCCCTCCTCTCCCCACCACTTTCCTCCATTCTTCTCCCTTCCCTTCCCCTCCTTTCCCTTCTTCTCCAGTCCCCTCCATTCCCCTCCATTCCCTTTCCTTCACCTCCCCTCCTCTCCCCTCTCTCCCTTCCCCTCCCCTCTCTCCATTCCCCTCCCCTCTCTCCCTTGCCCTCCCCTCACTCCCTTCTCCTCCCCTCTCTCCCTTGCCCTCCCCTCACTCCCTTCCCCTCCCCTCCCCTCACTCCCTTCCCCTCCCCTTACTCCCTTTCCCTACCTTCTCTCCCTTCCCCTCCCTTCTCTCCCTTCCCCTCCCTTCTCTCCCTTCCCCTCCCTTCTCTCCCTTCCCCTCCCTTCTCTCCCTTCCCCTCCCTTCTCTCCCTTCCCCTCCCTTCTCTCCCTTCCCCTCCCTTCCCCTCACTTTTCTCCCCTCCATTCACCTCGTTTCTCTTCCCCTCTTCATCCCTCCATTCCCCTCTATTACCTTTCACTCCTCTCCCCTCCACTCTACTCCATTCTTCTCCCTTCCCTTCCCCTCCTTTCCCTTCTTCTCAATTCCCCTCCCCTTCCTTCCCCGCCCTTCCCCTCCCCTTCCTTCCCGCCCTTCCCCTTCCTTCCTCTCCCCTTCCTTCCCCGTCCTTCCCCTCCCCTCCCTCTCCCTTCCCTCCCCCTCCCCCTCCCCTCCCTCTCCCTACCCTCCCCTTCCCCCTCCTCTCCCTCCCCCTCCCCCTCCCCTCCCTCCCCCTCCTCTTCCTCTCCCTCCCCTCCCCTCCCTCCTCCTTTCCCTCGCTCCCCTCCCTCCCCCTCCTCTTCCTCTCCCTCCCCTCCCCTCCCCTCCCTCCCCCTTTCCCTCGCTCCCCCTCCCCTCCCTTCCCTTCCATTCATTACCCTCCCTTACTTTCCCCTCCCTTAATACGCATTCGGTAGAAATATCATACAAATCTACGCATAAACATACGCACATACATACACCCACGCGGGATCGTGCGCGCGCACACACACACATACACACACACACACACACACACACACACACACACACACACACACACACACACACACACACACACACACACACACACACACACACACACACACACACACACACGTACGTGTGCATTCGCTCAGACAACACGCGCGCAAAGTTGTTCATCACGCCTAATCCATGCGGGCCATTCATTGGCGTTCTCTTCCTTTGATTCATACGGTTCCGGGCTCATCAGCTCCTGACGGGTGGGGTCTCACCCTTCTTCGTCACGGTGCCCCTCCCAGATCTACTATTTCAACGCCATCCTTTCATTTGCACCCAATGACAACACACTAAGCCGAAACACAATGCGTCACACAATCGCATGCCTTTGCCAATGTGCCGCACCTGTCCATCCCCTCCCCCCCCTCCCCGGCCATCGCCACCGCCGCCGAGGAATCTACCACCACCACTACTGCCACCTCCACTACCTCTACCGCCACTTCTACCTCTACCACCACAACTTCTATCACCACTATAGTCACCATCCACTACCACAATGACCACAACCACTACTATTACCACTGTCACTATTGCTACCATTTCCATCTCCCTTTCCACTTCCACCACTACCACCACCACCATCGTCATCGGAACGGAAAAAACCGTAGAAACAATCATTGTAGAATAGTGTATCTCTATTCATTTACAATACGCTCGCGGGTGGGGGAATAAACCGCGAAGGAATTTAATTTTATGTTGAAAAAGCATTTAACAAAATAAGAATCATGGCCCAAGGCAATATGCAGTAAGTTAAAAGAAATACACTTATGTTTTGCTTCCTCATCCCATTTCATCAGTATCTAGAATTTTAGTCATGAGTTACTGGTCAAGCCTATAGTTCTTATAGACGAGATCATAGCTCATCCAGGGGGATCAAGTGCCAGCCTATAGGGTGGAAAGGAAAAATAGAAGTTCCGTTTCTGGACGTGCTGGCCGTGTGATGTCTTGCCTTTTTTATTGTAGATTAATATCATTCATGAAGAAAACACGTCACACGAGCATTGTAAATATGAAGCGTATACTATACCAAACTCTCTGTTACCCATAGCAAGAAGTCATCCAGATTCCCATGTATAGGTATTTATTCGTAGTTTGAGATTCTGGCATCACTCAAATTCTTATGAGAGTGGCTTTAGACAAAAGCGAACCCTATTTTTTTACCAACTCCTATTACCTAAATTGTGTTAAATTTCATTACCTAAGATATATATATATATATATATATATATATATATATATATATATATATATATATATATATATATACATATATATATATATATATATATATATATATATATATAATATGTATATGCACGTATATAATGTTGTACACGATTTCAGGGGTCTCTAAACATTATCCCGAGGTTTAGAAGGTACAAAACCTACGCTGTCGAGCATATCCCTGACATTATATTCATTTGTTGATTAATTTATTGACTGACTGATCTTAAATATTCGTTTATTCAATTATTGATTTATTATTTATTTCTATTTATCTATTTACTATTGATTTATAAATTTCATTTGTTCATCTTATTTTCTTGACTATTTATAACCCATTAACTCTGTGATAATTCCCTCAACTGAATATTATTGCCTGGCGGACACCAGAATAGAATCTACAGGTGATCAAATTAATCAAGATCATTTCAAGTCTATGTCTGGCTAGTATTTCCCTCAGCTGAATAAAATAATTTGGCAGCAACCAAAAATAAACTAAATGTACAGTGCCAATGATCTACATTGTAAAGATGTTATCATTATAAACTTCTATGTTCTCTGTCTACGTTTTTTCTAAGGAAGAGGGATGTGTGAGGAAACACACTGTAACATATTCATCCAAATTAACATGAGTGTGAATGGACTTTGATCGTGTGTGACCAGATTCCAAGTAGAGTCCCCATGGACCTGACGTAACTAGCTCAGGGATTTTTCTCGGAGACTATCCTGTGATCAGGGTCTTCATGATTGTCTCATGGGTAAAGTGCTTCAGTTGGTGGTCGGCAATAAGGAAAGTTACCTTTCTTGTCATTATAAAAGGTTTCCCCTGGCAGAATAAAACCACCTGGGGACAGGCAGAATACCTGGAGACAACCAAATTAACCAGGTACAGACGTCAAAAGTGATGCGAGATAGGTTTATCCATTTAAAGTCTATAAGGAGCCTTTCACAGATAAAGAAAATTGTCTGGCGATAATCATAACCATATTAATCCATACTGCAAAGTGGTGGACTTGCAACAGATTATAGGCCGTACTTAAACCCTTTCGCCAGCCCTGGCGATCACTTCCTACCATGACCAATTTAGACAACATTGACCTGGTCAAAATTAACCAAAGAACACTTGAATGGCTGTCTGTCTGGCGTGATAAGCTATGATGATTAGAAAGAAGAATTCTATTAACTTTGTTAATTATAGTCATGGAAAATATTAGTAGGTTTTGTAGATAAGCTGATAAACCAAATACACTTAACTAGAACATCAGGTAAAAATCTACCTTCTAAAGGTAAATAGCATTCGCCAGATCAAGATTGAGAATAAGATCATCTGGCCGTAGCGAAGAAACAGAGAACACGAAGTGCGTCACTATGTTGAAGGGATTAATGAAGACTTCAGTCTTCGAAGCCTTGAGCTTCTTCATGTTTCATTCTCCGAACTCCTAGCTTCCTCACCTTCCAGGCCCACAGTAACAAGCTCCCTTAAGTTCCAGCCTATGAAGCTACTGTTCTAAAGCCTTGTCCAAGAGGTAACAAGTTGGCCTCTAAAGGATGTTCATAAATACGTCCACCAATTCTTCGGCTACAGTGTTTCAGGTGCCCAGGTTACTCCGCATTTCAAACGAAGAGAAATCTGATCTTTCGACTTCTGTCCTTGAAGCCGAAAAGTAGACTGTCCTCTAGAAGGTGTCAGCCAAGAAAGCCACCAGTTCCTCGACTTCCGCGGACCATTCGTCCAAGTTAGTTTGAGCTTCAGATGAAGGGAGGTCTGGTTTCTCGACGTCTGTCCGCGAAGAACCTCTTTAATCTCGACCACTTCACCTGAGTCTTCTCCATCTGAAAATCACCTCTTAAGCTGCGGGACCTCTTTTATCTTACGGTCTCCTGTAGGCCTTTTCATTCTCCCCCTTCTACACCTCCACCATCTCCCCTCCTCCCCCATCTTCCCCTTCCCCCCCTCCTCCTCCCCGTGCCTCTTCTTAGGCCTATCTTTCTTTTTCCTTGCCTCTTTGTATGCTCCCTCGCCCAACCGCGTTTTTTGTTTTTATTTTTCTTTTATCTTAACATTATTTTTTCATTCTATTTCATTTTCTCCCTCAACTGTACCTTCTCATCTTCCCCCTGTCCTCCTTCTCTTCCTCATATTATTATTCTTTTCCTTTTCATCTTCTTTCTCCTCATACTCCTCTTCCTCCTTTTTGCTCTTTTTCTTCCTCTTCCTCCTCTTTTTCCTTTTCCTCTTCCTCCTCCTCCCCGTATGTTTAATGCAGTCAGCTTAGGGAATCTAGTGATATCCCTGCGGTCTGTCACAGCATTCATCCTTCCCTCCTTCCTTTTTCCCATATTTCACTCTTCCCTTCCTTTCTTCTTTTCCTTCCTTTTTCCTACCTTTTTCCTTCATTCATTCCTTTCTTTCCTTTCTTTCCTTCCTTCCTCCCTTCCTTCCTTTCGTCCTTCCTCCTTTTTTCCTTCCTTTTTTTTCTTCCTTGCTTTCTTCTTTTCTTCTTTCAATTTCTTTCTCTTTTTTCTCTCTCCCACCCCATCCTTCTTTCTCCTCCTTACTGTCTCCCCTTCCTTTCCATCTCCAGTCATAACTTACTCCTCTCTTTCCCTTCTTCCTTCTTTTCTTTTTTTCCTCACTTCCTCTCTTCTTTTCTCTTTTTCTTGTTTATTCTTTCCTTCTTTCCCTTCCTCATTCCCCCTCCCCTATCCCTCCCCCTCCCACCTTCTTCATTTTTCCATTTATTTTACTCCCTCCCTTCTTCCCTTCCTTCCCCACTTCATTCTTCCTTTGTTCTCTGTTTCCTTCCTTCACTCTTCCTATAATTCTTTTCCTCGATCTTTTTTTTTTTTAGTTCCTTCACTCCTCTCGTTCTCCCTCTCTTTCTCCTTCGCTCTATGTCATTTCCTTCCAATGCTCTTCCTACTCCAGTGATTATTTCTATAATTTTTACTTTCCACCCTCTTGTCAGTGTTTCTACAGCCTTTCTCTCTTTCATTCTTTCTCTTTTATATTATCTAATCTCCGACTCTGTTCTCACTTTTCCTCGTCTTCCACATCCTGACCCATCTTCAGCATTCTCCTGCCGTACCATTCCCGTTCATTGTTCCTCCCCTTCTACACGTTTAACAATTTTATTTTCTCCACATCATCCCAACATTTCCCTCATCATCTCTCCTTCCTTACTTTACCCTTCCCTCCCCTCATGTACCCTCCCCTGCCCTCCCCTAACCTCAACTCACCTCACCCCACCCCTCATCATCTCTCCTTCCTTACTTTACCCTTCCCTCCCCTCATGTACCCTCCACTGCCCTCCCCTGCCCTCCCCTAACCTCAACTCACCTCACCCCACCCCTCCTCCCCTAACCCCTCCTCACCTCTATTGCCCTCCTCTAACCTCCCCTCACCTTGTCCTTCCTCATCTATCTTGCCCTCCTCTCCCCTTCCTCACCCCTCCTCACCTCCCTTGCCCTACCTTCACCTTTTCTATAATGTTACCGAAATCAACAGTTGGTCGTCGTTCTACTTCTATGATGAAGTGAAAGGCAGCGACACCAAGCAAACAGAATAGATTAAAGCTAGAGTAGCCGCCTATGTAGCCGATGATAATGAATGTAAAAATCTAGTCACGTATCCGAAATATTAGACGAGGTGTCGAGTTCGCGTCAACAACATAATAGCTTCTCTAAATTTGAAAACCGCCAAAAATTATATACATTTAGTTTTTCTTTTGTTTTTACCTCTGATGTGAATGTATTGCAGACCTTCAATACTATATTTTTTGCATGAAATCTTACATATATATATATAGTACTGGTAATTTGATTTGGACCATGTTTAAGAGTTCTGAAAAGGCAAACAATTCTATTCATTTATCAGGTGTCTCGTTTGTGGTTAGATTGGCTTCACTGTTGTGGAGGAATCCGGTGTTGTAATAGATAAATAAATGAATAAATAAATAAATAAATAAACAAATAAAAACAAATTAGGAACAGCGTCTCGGCGAAGACTCTCATCTATCTGAAGGATTTTTTTAATGTACTCTATTTGGGAATCGTTTATTTTATGAGTAATTCTCTTTTTTTTATTCATTCTTTTCTTTTTCACTCTTATTTTCACTTCTTTTATTCATCAGTTGGGTCATTAATATTCTTTTTTTGGGAGAGAGAGAGAGAGAGAGAGAGAGAGAGAGAGAGAGAGAGATTGGTGGGGGAGGAATTCGAAGAGATGGGAATAGAAAGAGGGAGAGGGAGAGGGAAAGGTGGATGGAGGAAGGGAGAGAGAGGGGGAGAGGTGGATGGAGAACTGGAGACTAAGAGAGGGAGACTAAGAGAGGGAGAGTGAGGGTGGGAGATTTAGAGGAGAGACGGAGGAGTGAGGCGGAGTGGGGGAGGGAGGCAGGCCTGCTCTATGAAAAACGCATGAATCAATTTGGCACTAAGGCAGTTCCTCACCTGGTCAAATCAACTTATGATAACCTGAAGAAAACCAGTTCAGGTGTCATCAGGATGAAGGATAGTCTTGACCTCTTCGTCCCGTGGGTAGGTCTCTCAGT
>NC_134800.1:25976346-25983846 GCF_046742065.1 Oratosquilla oratoria
TGTGCGTGCGTGCATTTTATCTACCTAGTTGTATTTACCTAGTTGTATTATACGGGAAGGGAGCTATGCTCGTAGTGACCCGTCTTTGTGTCGTTCAGCATCAAGTTTGTTCTTAAAATCTTGAATAGTGTTTGCACACACAGTTGCCTTATCTAATTTGTTCCAGGTATCTACCACTCTGTGTGGGAAGCTATTCTTTTTCAGATCTCTTATAATTATCCTTTTTGAGTTTCTTTTAATGTCCTTGTTTTTCCGTTGTTCCAATTTAATAAATCAGCTCTATATAGGATTTTCATTTTTTTCATAATTCTATAAATAGTCAGTAGATCTCCCCCTTCTCTTATTTGTTCCAGAGTTGGTAGTTCCAATTTGGACAATCTTTGTTCGTATGTAAATTTGGAGAGTGTTGGTGCCATCTTTGTCGTTGCTCTTTGTATTCTTTCTAATTTCTTTATATTCGTTTTAGTAATGGGTGTCCATAGTGTTGCAGCGTACTCCAATTTTGGTCTTATCAGTGTAACTAATATTTTCTTGATCATTTCCTCATCGACCTTAATAGGTTGAAGGTTTCTTCGACTATTTTATTGATATGTTTATCCGGTGACATGTCTTTGCTGATTATCACTCCTAGGTCCTTTTCCGAGCTCACTTCTATTTTTACTTTTTCCAAACTCCATTATGATACTCTTCTTGGTGTTAAAGTTCACTTCCCACTTTTGACTCCATTTCCAGATCTTATCTAGGTCTATCTGTAGTGATTCACAATCTTCCTCTGTTCTTACTTTCGTTAGTATTTTTGCACCATCTGTGAAGAAGTTTATATAACATTCCAAACCTTCATACATATCATTTATATATATGGTAAACATGATTGGAGCCAATACCGAACTTTGCGGGACACCACTTATCATTTCTTCCCAAGTCGATTATTTGTCTCAAATTACTACCCTCATTTTCTTTCCATTCAAGAAGTCTTTCATCCATTAGTCTACCCATTCATACATTTCTTGTATTATTTGTATTAGTCTCAATTAGCAGATCAAGTTTGGTGTACATGATCATCCTTGTCTAAATCCAAATCGTTTTGGATTTAGTATATTTTTTTTCCTTCCAGATGTTTAACCCATCTACTTTTGATCATTTCTTCACATATTTTTGCTATTGTGCTTGTAAGGGAGACCGGTCTGTAGTTAGTTGGATTTTCCTTGTTCCCTCCTTTATATATTGGTACAATATTTGCATTTTTCCAGTCCTGTGTGTATGTGTGTGTGTGTGTGTGTGTGTGTGTGTGTGTGTGTGTGTGTGTGTGTGTGTGTGTGTGTGTTTTAGTCTTCATATGTGTGTCCGATGTTAGCAATAACAAAATAATTAAGTGGTCATTGTAGTATAATTTGGTATAGAGTTTTATAAGGTTGTCTAATCGAGATTCATACAATGAAAGGTGCATGTCTCGTTGTGTGTGTGTGTGTGTGTGTGTGTGTGTGTGTGTGTGTGTGTGTGTGTGTGTGTGTGTGTGTGTGTGTGTGTGTGTGTCATTGGCAATAAAAAACGGGTGAAAGGTATAAAAACAACACAGAATTGGAACCAAATCCTGTTGTATCTTCTTGAAACAACAAGAACAAGAACAACGAAGACTCCGAGGCACGTCGATATAATTCTTCATACTAATAAACATCAATTTGGAAACTGTTCTAATGAAAAAGAAACGAAGGAAGGCGAAAACGATTGAGAAATTATAATGGAATCTAAAATAAACAGACTTGGGAAATGACAGGAAAGGTATGAAGGTAAGAAAGCACACAGACGGAGAGAGGCTGCAATCACATAGAAAAGTATGAATCGAGGGGAAATGAGAGAATTTGATCGAGAAAATGTAATTTGAAACAAATCGCAGAGAAATGGAAGGGAAACGAAGGAGGGGCGAGTTAAGGAAGACAAGATGGTGGAGGAGGAGGGGAAATGGAAAAGGTTTACCGTAGGTGGATGAAAAAGAGGAAGAAGAAGAAGAAAAGGAAGAGATAGAGGATTAAACGCATAACAGAAGTGAGCCTACGCCAGGAGGCACTTTGTTGTGGTCGAAAGAGTCATATTTTCCCAAGGTATCAAAACACTCATGGCAAGTGGCATTCGACGATATCCAATAAGAGTAGCCCATGGCTGTTGTATTTAGAAGGAGAGATCAAACGCCATAGCTCGTTAGCGTGATATATTGTTGTATTGGGGTGGCTAACTGAAACTAAATAATTACCGAACAATGTATTTATCACAAGGCGACAAGCACCACAATTACAATACACGTTTCCTTCCTGGAAATGCAATCAATACAATAGTTTTAATGAATTAATATAAATCAATTTCATAGTATTTATATACAAAAGGGGAAAGCATGTATTTCCCAATCTACTCGCAAGTACAATGCATGTCAATCGTACAATGCCCCTTGCACGCAAGTACACTACAACATCTTTGCCTCTTAATGAAACGTAGACGAATTGTAAGGCATGCGTTACGAATTACACACAAACATAGATAAATAAGGAGATAGATAAGTGAATAAATAGATAGATAGATAAAAGACGTACAAACAAATAAATGTATGAAACTCATAAGAGATTCGGAATCGATAGTGCACTTTTTAAAATGGAAGATAAATCCGTAAGATACCCAGAGATAGAAAGATGGCGAAAAAACCGATTGGGGTTTGAGTCCGTTTTATAACCAGGAGAAGCAGCACTTAATAAAAGGGAACAATGTATGTTTATTCTGATCGTGATAAAGTATATGAAAATGTTTGCGATTATCTTGAAACATTTCATAGGTATGCACTTTGAAACTCACACATACACAAACACACATACACATGCATGCGCGCGCACACCTACACACCTACACACATACATGAATGCTCACACACACGCACGCACACACGCACGCGCGCGCACACATACACCCCTACACACATACATGCATGCACACACACACACACACACACACACACACGCATATATACATATATATATATAATATACACGTGTATAGACATGTATGTACATTTTATATATATGTATACATAATATATGTAATGTATGTATATATGTATACATACATACACGTGTATAAACCCAAACATATAAATACAGTAGATACATGGAGCACCTAGAAGAAAAAACAAAGTACAACTTAAAGCCCTGTGACACTCGGGAAGAGAGTTAATTGGACAAAAGTTGGGAATGAGAGGGAAAGCTGAACGGTAAAAGTAGTCAACAATGCAACCCTAACAACGATTATACAAGCATTTATGCATATGTAAATAAGAACATAGACTTCTGTAGATTTTTTCAAGAAAAGAAAACTGTAAAAGGAATAGATTGAAGAATCAATGAGAAAAGGAAGAAACCCCTTCTCTCTCTCTCACCCCTCTCCTCCCCTCCTCTTCTCCTCCTCTCCTCCTCCTCCTCCCCTTCGTTCATCCGGCATCGGTGAAGGCGAGGGCAGCCAGGCGTCGCTGCCACAATGACCAGTCTTGGGATTGAGTCTCTTCATCAAAACCTTCCCGCGACCACGAATATCGGAAACACATAACAACCCGATGTGGTCTCTGTGGGGGGAGTGGGGAGGAGGAGGCGGGAAGGGGAGGGGAGGAGGTGAAGGGAGTGGTGGGAGCTGAGGGAGGAAAGGTTGAGATGGAAGATAGGATCGGTTGTAGATTGGAAGAAGATGGGGCTGCCAATCTGGAGGTCACTGTGTGTTTTACAATGAGTAACAATAAGGTACACTGAGTTTACGAAAATATGATGAACTAATGTAGAGAGAAGTGTATGAAGAGAGCGAAGGAGATATATGGAGTGAGGTAAGAGGGGACTACGGAGGGAGAGAGGGAGGGATGTATACATTAGGGAGGACACTGATTTTGAGGAGTGGAGGGGACGCATAGCTTGGGAGGGATGAGGTAATAGGTTGAGGATAAAGGAGAGATATGGAGGAGGATAGGGGTGAACAGGATAGCAAATAGGTGGAGGAAAAGGCGGTGTCGGCAATGGAGAGCTCATCTTGAGCTCAGAAAAAAAGAACAAATTAGATCTTATCCTAGGGGAGGAATAAAAAAATGTATAGGAAACTACGTGATTCTAGTTTGAAGAGACAAAAAATGTGTATAAAGTAAGGTTGATAAGAGGGAAACCTGAAGCACAATAATTCTTCCTTATCTTTATTCTTCTTCTTTTCCTTCGCCTTCTATTTCTTATTTCTCTCATTCCTTTCCCTCCTTTTCCTCTTTGTCATCGGTCTCCTGCTCGTTGTCCTCATTTACTTTCCTCCTCGTCGTCGCCCTCCTTTTCGTCATCGTCTTCATCCTCCTCCCACTCTTTCTACTCCTCCTCTTCCTCCTCGTCGTCGTCCTTCCAGTCGTTATCCACCTCTTTACCATCGTCCTCCTCCTCTTTGTCCTCCTCCTCCTCGTCGTCGTCGTCATTATCGTCGTCCTTCTCGTTTTCGTCATCGTCTTCATCATCCTCCCATTCTTTCTAATCCTCCTCCTCCTCCTCCTCCTCCTCCTCCTCCTTATCTTCTTCATCCTCGTCGTCGTCCTCCCAGTCGTCATCCACATCTTTACTATCGTCCTCCTCTTCCTCCTGCTCCTTCTACTCGTCGTCGTCGTCGTTGTCGTCATTATCGTCGTCCTTCTCTCCTTCCTCTTCCTTCCACCTCTTTCTCCTCCTCCTCCTCCTGTTCTACCGTAGAATCGAATCATAAAGCAAAGGGGGTGGAGTGAATATTTGCTTAATCTTGTCACGTAAAGGTGACACACACAGAGCGCCAACGAATATAACTCTATTCTGTCGCATTAGTATATTAATGGTGCTCTTCTTCGGGAGTATGATATATGTCACGTCAGCAGCCGACACGTATGAAAGCAATGAATGGTCGCTATAACAGTTACCATTAGCACTTATTATATTTGTTAATGTCATATTATGATTATATTGGTAAGTATGATCCTTATGATAATTATTCTCTTCGGCATTATTGTTCTCTACGTTGTCTTCGTCGTCGTCGTCATCATCGTCGTCGTCGTCTTCATCATCATCATCATCATCATCATCATCATCATCATCATCATCATCATCATCATCATCATCATCATCATCATCATCATCATCATCATCATCATCATCATCATCATCATCATCATCATCATTATTATCATGATCATCATAATTATCATCATCATGATTATTATCATCATGATTATCATCATCATTATTATTATTATCATGATCATCATTATCATGATGATCATCATTATCATGATCATCATTATCATGACGATCATCATGATCATCATGATCATCATCATGATCATCATGATCATCATCATGATCATCATCATGATCGTCATCATGATCATCATCATGATCATCATCATGATCATCATCATCACCATGATCATCATCGTCGTCATTATCGTCATCATTATCGTCGTCATCATCATCATCATCATCATCATCATCATCATCATCATCATCATCATCATCATCATCATCATCATCATCATCATCATCATCATCATCATCATCATCATTATCATCATCATCAATAATCACTATCACCACCATCACATATGATACTAACTGTACCGCCAGCAATATAAACATTGTCAGTTGTAATAATAGTATATTGTGAGGTGCCTATTCACTAAATTTCCCCCAGCTACTTTTCCAGTATGATAAACTTACAGACACAAACACACACGCACACACACACACACACACACACACACACACACACACACACACACACACACACACACACACACACACACACACAAATGTGTGACTGACTCAACCACCTGCCTGACCTCCATTATGAAAGTGTAGAGACCCGTGCAGTCACATTTGCTACCCTGCGTGCGTGTGTGAATGCTTACATGCGTGCGTACGTGCCTGCGTGCATGTGCGTGTGCGTGTGTGCTTGGCAATAACTCTACTGATTTCATTGGAGTGGTTTGACGATGTGCCTGATTCTTCTTTCATGAATCTACTGGTAATTGGACTTAGTTCCTGTCATTATCTTCCTTCTGGGCAGACGTCTTCCTCGCCCCAAGTCTTGGGGTCTCCCGGTCGTGGTCCGGACATTCGCTACGGTATGACAAGATAATGTTTCCAGGATCATTCCACATTTGTGTGTTCTTTTCCTACTCCTCCTACTCCTCCACTTCCTCCTCCTATTTCTCATCCTACTCCTTCTACTCCCATCTTTTTTATTTCTTCTTTTATTTATCTATTTATTTATTTACATTTCTTCTGATTTAGGGCAGTGGACAAGATGCAGGGATGACCCGTCATCCAAGAGGTGCCAAGATAAGAGGGAGGGAACAGGGAAGAGGGGAGTGGAGTATGTAGGGGATGGAATGGGTGGGAGTGGTTTCTATGCCTTTGTTTTTTGGCTACCTCAGTGTAATGGAGAAGAAAGCTTTTGGTATATGTATGTACGTACATTTCTTCTCACATCATGTTACTGAAGAGGACTTTCAGCTAATTGAAATTGCCTGACAGCAACCAGGGTAAACGTATAACTGTCATTCGGTACGGAAAAGGTGAAATGACTTGTGCGTTCTATTCGTTCTCGGCACATTTGCCCACTCTCATCACACCAATTGTATCTATTCCCACACTTTCCATCACCATATGCACCATGTACTACATAATTAGTCCTCATTCACCATACACTATCCTTATAAAAGATATCCAGTTCTTATCATAATTTACATTTTTCATAGAATTTTGGTTCTATCATTTGCACATCATTACATCATTCATCTCGCAACAGCTTCTTCGCTATGTTAGCTCTCATATAGATCTATCCACTGAATCAACTTCTACCTTTTTTTTAATCACTCTCAACCAAATCTTCCCAACCCTCTTGTATTCCTACTCCACAGGACATCTTCTTCCTTCCATGTATTCCTTTCCTTATCCCAAAATAGATTTTCTTATTATATTCTTGTGCCTCTCATAACAGCAGCTGCCCTTCCGTGTACCTACCCCCTTTCAATAATGCTCTCTCTCCGTTGCACTTTCCTTCCCCTCTCAGCCCCTGCCCTTCCCCACACCATATGCCCTTCCAAACACCACCTGCCCTACCACCTCCCCCTACATCACCTTCCCCCACCACCTCCCCTCCCCAACTACTTGTCCTGTTTCCTCAACGAGTACCCCTTCTCTAAAGGATCCTGTTCTTCCTCCCCTCAGAGCACCTGACCTCCTTCCGTAGGATCTCCTCCCCCTGCCACCACGAAGCACCTGTCCTTCCTCCATACTCCCCTACTCCCTCTCTCCCTTCCTCCCTCCCCCATCTCTCTCTCTCCGTCCCTCCCACCATCCTCGACACCTGTCCACTCCCGCTGCCCGCCACCCGACCCATTCTTCCCCGAGCAGGAAGGTACGAGGGACGTTCTGCTCTGTTTGGCCATTTCTCCCTCTATTGAATTGGCAGTCGTGG
>NC_134800.1:25991346-26001346 GCF_046742065.1 Oratosquilla oratoria
AAGTTTACTTTTTTTTATTTATGTATATTTTCTTTTTATTCCACGACATTTTTGTGCACGTTGTGGCAAGCGCTCTGATTACCCCAAAACTGAACACATGTCAGCCATGATTATGACAGCATTACGTCTTCCTCATCCAGGTCGCATTATATTTCAAAACTAATTCCATTTTTCATTCCTCGACCCATTCCGGACTCTCCCAGTATGTCTGCGCATATAATCAGACCCCAGGTGTCGTAAAAATCTAATATTTTCGTTGTTTATATAATGCCAACCGGAGGCAGGTCTTAGTGTTCCTGACGTGGGTGACAGGCAGGGTCACCATTACCAAAACAAGGACTGAATTTATTGTCTGGAGTTTGACGAGAACCCTGTGGCACGAAGGGCAAAAAGAGGTAAATGCTTCCACGTGTACGTGTCTGCCCATGGCACGTGAAGACGTGTAATTAACTCCGTCAATATAACAAGCACATTTCTTCTCTTTCTCTTTCTTTTTCCTCTTTTTCTCTCTCTCTTTGTCTCTCTTTCCTCTCTCTTTTCTCTCTCTATCTCTCGAAAAAACAATATATATATATATTAAAGAAAAAATCCAACTCGACAAAATTATGAATTTGGAGGGTGAACGTGCATGGAGGAATACAGCTATTATATATATTCGAACAAAGCAAATGCATCCTGAAAAAGAAATATAATACTTTATTCGAATCTAAAAAAAAATGAGGTCGCGAAGCATTTCACATATGGGTCCTTATTCTAACCGCTTAAATACAGTCGCGAACATCGAAGTATTGTTGTGACAAACCCAAGACATGCACTGAACAGGGGTCTCGATAAATCAAGACCATTTACTTGCTGTCTACCACTTTAATGAAAGTATTAAAACAAAATGAAGACCTCTGTAAGACACATATTTGTATCCACCACCAAAAGAAAAACTAAAAAATTATCATTAGATAAGAATAAAGAAGTGCAAAAATTCTTTCTCTGTTTACATAATATTCTATGTCTGGCTGTACTCCAGCAGTGAAGGAAGTCATGACCATTTTTCTTCTCATTGCTGACCTTGTTAGGTTCCTAATGTCCGGATATACTTCCTACACTTCCTTGTTTCTTGTATAATGAGTCGTCCGGACTCTTCTATTGTCACGTTGTCAGCGGGGTCTTCGTCGCGCCGCCGGACCTCAATCGCTCACCCTCCAGAGGCTCTCGAGGTCGCTGTCTTCTTCGCTTCTTCTTGTGGTCTTCAAGTCTGAAGCGTTCGCTTAGTGTATATTTCCATGATGAGGTTTTACTTTTGGTACAATAGTCTGACTCCCTCAATCGAATTATTGGCCTTGTCTTTGCACTGAGTCTCGTGATTTTCTTTCAGCTGAATAAAACTGCCTAGCCTTCATTGAAGCAATACCTAAGAAGGAAACACTACTGTATAGTATTAAGGCTTGGCATTTCATTTCATTTTATGAATTTGTCTATTGCGTGTTTATGGTGATTTTGATTGACCACACAGCTTAATTTTTTGTAAAGACAGACTGTTTTTTATGATGAACTGTCCTGTAATAAGTCCATGTATTTTTTTCTAAACTTCCTTTATTTTTCCAACTGATTTGATTTAAATGAGATTTATATGTGAATTATACTAAGGAGCAAGTGTCAAGAATTTCATATCCCACTTAACGAAAAGCATTTGCTCCCCCAAAATAATTTCCTTTCCTGACTGAAGTTTAGCTGCTAAACCCAGATTATCGAATGTGGTCTGAAACAATGTCATACAAACGACGTGTAATGAAAAGAGAGTACTTATGTTTGTCCTCTTCTTAAAAATTACGATTTTTACATAGCATTCTTTCCTAAATATATTCCGTCTACTAATGTTTAAAATAACTCACTCCTTTTATATTTTTTGCGTTTTAGTTTTTATCGCACTTTTACAGCAATAAATAGCGCTTTGAAGGCACATATACAAGTGGTGTTTAACTGAGCCTTCGTCATCATTAGCGTTAAACCGTCACAGCTCCATTGTGTAACAATGGAGATGGTTCATGTCAAGGGCTGGCATCCTTTTGAACACACTTTATCTTTTTTTTTATATATATAGCCCCACGTACTTAAAATCGATCTTAATAAATTATTGCCATATATGAGGAAGAAATGACAGCTAACGAAGATGCCAATATAGATTAATGCTTCAACTTTGGTTTCGATATTATTTTTCACTACATTTGGTTTATTTGAATTTGTGAAGTTAACATTTGGTATTGTTATAAGTTTCCAAAACAAGCTGGAGATCCTGGGTAAACCCTGATAGGCGCCAAGTTTGGCACGCTTGCCAGGGATACCAATTGCTGTTCTCTCTACAGTTTCAGGTTACGCTCACCTTAACGACAAGTGATTATTTTTATCTAATAAGATTGTCTGGAATGAATATACGTTTGTAAATCTACAAACAGATTCATTGTATGAGTGTATGTGTCTGTGTCCGTGTATACATAGGATATATATATATATGTGGGGGGTGGGGGGGTGTTTGTGTGTGTGTGTGTGTGTGTGTGTGTGTGTGTGTGTGTGTGTGTGTGTGTGTGTGTGTGTGTGTGTGTGTGTGTGTGTGTGTGTTTGTGTGTGTGCGCGCGCGTCCGTGTTGTGAGTTTAAGTTGATGTGGTTGGAATGCTAAGAAGGAATCAAGCAACGAGCCAATGAAGAGAGCGCGTATATATTTGTGGAAGCCAATGATTTCCAACTTTTATTATCGACATAATATACATAGATATTGCACGTAGATCAATAGCCAATGCCGAAGGACCATTAGGCTGATTAGCATCATTTCTTGTTTACTGTCTTGGTTAGGTTCTCTCATCATTCATTGCCGGAGCAGTTTTACATTTCTGCATATATACAGTATATATATATATATATATATATATATATATATATGTATATATATATGTATATATATATATGTATATATATATATATATATATATATATATGATATAGTGTATGTATGTATACATGCATATATGTATGTATGTGTATATTTGTGTACTAGTGTGATCATAAAATGTACACGTGCATGCATTAATAAACACGGGAATATCTCCACGTATATATAAAGTACATGCAAACAAACGTGCATGTACAGTTGTACACACACACACACACACACACACACACACACACACACACACACACACACACACACACACACATTACACACATAATACATATATAATGCATACATAATACATGCATACGTAAATACATGGTACATATTACATGCACACATATATACATACATAAATACAAAACACACATAACGAAACACACACAAATACATAACACACGTAAATATTAATATGCGGTTACATGCCAATATGCTCGCCTGCATGCATACACATACATACATATACATACATACATACGTACATACGTAAATATTAATACATTGCATATTTAAGACATTATGACAAGGTCAGATAATTGAGGAAGACACGGAGACTGAGATTTATCCCTGACTAGTTTCTCGGTAAGCTTCTCCATAAGAGGAAACCATAGAATGAAACAAATTAGTAATAAAACTCGGACCCAGAGAAGAGGTGTTTCAATTGAGATGCATTGTTGCAAAGATTTTTTTTTTTTATCTAACCGTTGTGCATAACTAGAAATTACATGTACCATGTGATAAGATATCCCCATATAACAACTTGAAAAATATTCATATTACCGATTTTTGATTACTAAGAATAATAAAAGAATTAAAAATGGTCAATAATTGTTAGGACATAAAATGCACATGAATTGTTAACAAAGTGCAAAGTGTTGGCATAACACCCTCACACACACACATACACACACACACACACACACACACACACACACACACACACACACACACACACACACACACACACACACACACACACACACACACACACACACACACCACCCCACCCCACCCCACCCCCACCCGACTCGAAAGTACCGCGCGCACATCAGAAGGCAAAGTATATGGCTAAGAACGGCTGGTCTATATTGAAGAAATATCATGATTGGATTGATGGTTTATGAAACTTGGCTGTTGGTCCTCGTCAGATGTATTGTCTGTATAATACTTATGCAGTTTTACATTAGAAAATAATCTCCAATATAATAATAAAAATAAGCTCAGTTATCTCTCCTTTCTGTCGCAATTCTTAAGCCTTTTTTCTATCAGCTACTCCGCCACTGTTGTTTAATATTATCCTCAGGGATAAAAACGCTGCTTTTTGACGAAAAAAAAGGCAGCTTGTTTGTGACGTCGTGTTTCCAAGAAAAATTTAGATATGCTTTGGAACACCCCTCCCCCACCCACACATACACGCACACACTTTTTTCAAGACACGTGACAAATAAAAACGCGACTCGTGTATACCTGAAGTAACTTGAAATTTCGTGAAGAGAGTGCCTGAAGACCTACTTTGCACACGGCTCCCGAAGACAGACGAGACACTCTGGAGAAGATTCTTTGAAAGATATGCAGTATGGATAAACAAAATTAAATACTTGGCTGCCGCCACAGGTATTTGCAGAAGTTTGTGTACAAGTCTAGAAGGCTGGTTTTCTTAGCTGTTTGCCTAAGTCTTTCTTTCTCAGAATGGTTACTTTTGTTTATTATTCATCCATGTACAGCACACAATATGAACGCAAATTTGCACGCAATTATACGACCAAGACTGCAGGCACCCATGCTTGCGAGTGTACACACACACACACACACACACACACACACACACACACACACACACACACACACACGGGGCTGAAATTATCAGTATCGCAGCGCTGAGGGGTGTTACTCCAACTCTCGTGGGCGGGGAGTTGGGTGTGTGTGTGTGTGCAAGGTCATAGCATTACCCATAAATCGGACCTACGAGCTCTGAGCTCTCTTCCAGGAGGGAAATAGCTGTCGATCACGAGTCCAACACGTGATCCAAAGACCAAGTGAATACACACACACACACACACACACACACACACACACACACATCCACACACATACATACAAACACACACACACACACATACACACACACACACACACACACACACACACACACACACACACACACACACACACACACACACACACACACACACACACACACCTCTCATGGCGCTGTGGTTAGAACTCTGGCCTGCCACTACGGAGGTCCGGGTTCGACTCTCGCCCGGGGCTGAAATAATATCAGTATCGCAGCGCTGAGGGGTGTTACTCCAACTCTCGTGGGCGGGGAGTTGGGGGTGTGTGTGTGTGCAAGGTCATAGCATTACCCATAGATCGGACCTACGAGCTCTGAGCTCTCTTCCAGGAGGGAAATAGCTGTCGATCACGAGTCCAACACGTGATCCAAAGACCAAGTGAATACACACACACAAATACACACACACACACACATACAAGCACACACACACACATACAAACACACACACACAAAACACACACACACACACACACACACACACACACACACACACACACACACAGGGCCCGGTGGCGGATTGGTAAGGCACTGGCCTCACAAGCCGGAGAACCGGGGTTCGATTCCCCGGCCGGGCGGAGACAAGTTGGGTTTGTCTCCTTTCACGTGTAGCCCCTGTTCACCTAGCAGCGAGTAGGTACGGGACGTTAGTCAAGGAGTTGTGACCTTGCATTCCCGGTGTGTAGAGTGTGAGTGGTCTCAGACCTATCCAGAGATCTGCTAATAATGAGCTCTGAGCTCACTGCCGTAGGGTGGTGTCTGGCTGTCTCGAAAAGAGGCTGCAGCAGATCCGAGGTGAATACACACACACACACATACAAACACACAATTTATTGAGGTCAATCAAAGTGGCATTTACTTATATGGATGAAGAAATGATAAAGAAAATACTAATTACACTAATAAGACCAAAAATTGAGTACGCAGCATCACTTTGGGCACCCAGTACCAAAAAGAATATTAAGAAACTAGAAAGATTACAAAGAACGACAACCAAACTAGCACCGACTTTCGCCGAACTAACATATGAGCAAAGACTATCCAAATTGAACCTACCAACTCTGGAACAAAGAAGAGAAAGAGATTTGCTGACTACAGAATAATGAAAGGAATGGAAGTTTTGGACAGGAACGATCTGTTAGTGTGGGACAACGGTAAAACGAGAGGACACGGAAAAACGACTGAAAAAAGATAGTCATAGAAAAAAATTGAAAAGGAACAGTTTCCCACACAGAGCGATAAATACATGGAACAAATTAGACAACGAAACAGTATGTGCAAACACTATACAAGATTTTAAGATAAAACTTGATGTGGAAAGATAAAAAGACGGGTCACCACGAGCATAGCTCCCCTCCCGTATATTACAACTAGGTAAATACACACACGAACACACACACACATACAAACACACATATACATACAAACAGACACACACATACAAACACACACACGCACACATGCAAACACACACGCACACACACACACACACACACACACACACACACACGCACGCACACACGCACACTGTGGAATTGTGTGTGTGTGTGTGTGTGTGTGTGTGTGTGTGTGTGTGTGTGTGTGTGTGTGTGTGTGTGTGTGTGTGTGTGTGTGTGTGTGTGTGTGTGTGTGTGTGTGTGTGTGTGTGTGCGTGTAAGGTCATATATGAGCTCTGAGCTCTCTTTCGGGAGGGTAGTAGCTGTCGACCACGAGTCCAACACGTGATCCAAGACCATGGGGAAATTACATACACACGTGTGTCTTTTCAACCATTTTTTTTTTTTTTTTTTTTTTTTTACCAATACATGTTTATAAATTGTAGAGCTTCTTTCCCGGCCACAACTGAAAACATAGTCCTAACACGTTATCACTGTAATAGAGATTTACGTCTGCCGAATAAAATCTTCTGGCAGCAGCTAGAATAAGTAATTAAATGAAGTCGAAGAGTTAATCGAGATTAGGATGAGACTTTTTTTGTCCCTCTCGTTGCAGAAATTTCCCTCAGCTGATGAAAGCCGCCTGACGTCAGTTACCACGAACCTTTTAATGGATATAAAGGAAAACATTAATCAAAATAATTATTCTCTTCTGCCTTGCTGGGTACGCTTTAGTTAAGTAATTACAAAAAGTTACTGAGGTTTGTTGCATCAAAAAAGTAATTAAGATTTTTATGAAAAGGATATGTCTGTGTGTTTTTTAAATAGTTCAGTTAATCTTTTATTCTATTATTATTTTTTTCATGATTACTTTTCAAGTCCTTTTTTGTGTATAAGTTTTCTCTAGTGTGTTTAATTGTGACTGAAACCGTCAGCTTTGCCTTATGTACATTAGCATCCCTGGGCAAGTGGCGGTCATGAACGCGCCAGGCCAACACAATATAATTATTTATTATTTCATTTTCACCGAAATTATTTTTCCACGTATTTCTGAGGGACGGCGCCGACGCTGAGCATAATGGCTGTTTCTCGTCCTGAATTGCCCTCATTATAAATCTTTAGAATTTCAGGAGAAAACATTATTATAATACTTTTTTTTTTTTTGTAATCACGCACAAGCCTTTCTTTGCTCTATAATTCACACATTTTACATAATAAGCCTTTTACATCATTGTTGCATTTTCTTCCTTTCTTGTATACAATATTTTTTCAGAAGTCATCTTGGGTGTAATCAGCGCCATTTGAAGAACTTTTTGTTCATTTTATATTCTTTAACAACCTCATCACGGTGATGCATTAAGTTTTTTTTTCTAATTCATTCTTGGCGATTCTTCTTAAGAGAGTGGTGATAGATCAGGGATAGAACGGGGTAGTTATGGATCCACCCATCAACTGAATAAAAAAAGAGGGAAACAACAACAACAACAACACTAATAACAATAACAACAACAGCAATCATCTTCCAGCCCCTGAAAACTTAAAACTCAAAGAATCTGGTGAAAGAATGCCTTCCAACAGAATAAAGTCATCCATTATGAAATAGAAATGTCTAATAGGAAAGTTTATTTCATTATTTCTATTGTTATCATTTACTTATTATTATTGTTTTATTTACATATCTGTTTTAATTGTGATATCCATTATTATAATTATTTTCATTTTTTTTTATATATGTATTACCTCGTTGACGTTAGGACCAAGTAATTGGTATATATACTCTCTCGACTATTAAGCCAGTTCAGGTTTATGTGTGACAGTTTCTTCGCACATTTGGAGCATTCTTTGCCCCAAGGACAATTAATCAAGGATGTCACCATTAAGATCACTGGGTCAGATAATATTGAAATTGGGCTCAGTTAGTGCATGTCCTCCTGAAGCAATGAGCTTTTATGTCTTGCAAAATTAGCTAGCTGACCGAAGGAGTATAAAACGTAAATGGTTTATCTATGCTTACAGTCAAGATATAGAAAATTCTTGCTAAACTTACGTGGATGGCATATTTGGTATTTGTTTGTTTTATCAATTATTTAATTGTTAAGTTACTCATTCCTTTATTTATCACTCATTGAGCATATGATTATTAAATCACGGATGGGGAAGTTATTTAGACAACGACGAAATCTACTAATATATAAATATGAATACAATACAGGCAAATACATAAATATTTCTTAAAGTATAAACGTATGTATACACGCACACATGCACACACACACGCACACATAAACACACAAACACACACACACACACACACACACACACACACACACACACACACACACACACACATATATATATATATATATAAATATACATGTATATATATTTATGTGTGTGCGTGTGTGTGTGTGTGTGTGTGTGTGTGTGTGTGTGTGTGTGTGTGTGTGTGTGTGTGTGTGTGTGTGTGTGTGCCAATATATAGCTTTATATGTATGCAGAGGATAGTAACTAATTTGAAAAACAAGCGCTTTGTGTTTCCTCACTTAAGTTAGATACACAATATTTGGTAAAACTATGCGAACTTTATTCACCCTCGTATGATATATATATATATATATATATATATATACAATATAGATATATATATATATATATATATATAATATGAAAAAAAAGGACAGAGGGTAGGGAGGTGCTTAATGTAAAGTGCTTAAATGAGAAAGAAAAGGTAAAGAGTACAGGAAACTGAGAGGAGAGTTGGAGTGAAGGATAGTATAGAATTAGGAATAGAGAAGGAATGGGAATGTTTCAAAATGGGAGTCATAAGGTGTGCAAAGGTGCTGTGTGAAACAAGGAGGATAGGAAGAAATAAAAGGATTGGGTAGTGAGTGGTGGGATGAGAAAGCAAAAGTTTTCGAATAGAAGAAACGAGCATTCATACATTGGTTACAAAATAAGACGAGAGAATCACTTGAGGTACAAATAAAAGAAAAGACAAGTAAATCTTAAGATAAAGGAGGCAAAGAGGAGAGGAGTTGTGTAATGGGGTAAGAGTATGACAGAAAAAATTGAAAAGTAATAAAGGTGTTTTAGTAGGGAATTGATAGAGGCGAATCAAGTAGCGAAGAAAAGGTAGAGGGTACAAATGGAGAGATGATAATTGAAGAGACGGCAGCATGAGGAAGATGAGTATTTTAGGGAGTTGCTAAATGTGAAGGAAGATAGGGAGGGAAAGGTAGTTGCAGTGGGAAGTGCTTAGAAAATTACAGTGAATGAGGAAAACAGAGGAGAAATAAGAAAAGATGAGGTGAAAGCAGTTATTAAAATGATGAGAACAAGTAAGGAATCTGGGATAGGTGTTATGCAGAGTGTATAGAAATAAGTTCAGTGAGGGTGGACTGGCTGGTGAGGTTGTTTAATGTTTGTCTAAAAGAGGGTAGACAGACGGAGGACTGGAGAAGAGCATGTATAATTCTGCTTTACAGGGGGAAAGGAAACGAGTGTGAGTATAGTAGTTTTAGAGGGATCAGTTTGTTGAGTGTAGTTAGGAAGGCTTATGGGAGTGTTTTGATTGAGAAGATTAGGAGAAGAACAGAGGAAGCAATTGGTGA
>NC_134800.1:26011346-26023846 GCF_046742065.1 Oratosquilla oratoria
GTTCAGTGGTATAAAAAAGAAAAAAAGAAAAAAATCGACAGAGTATGAAAGAGTAACATTCATGTCCTTCACATTCTCTTCTCTTTCTACGACTTGTCTTGTATATACTTCTATTTGATGCCGAAAAATGTAATGAATGCCTATTATTGTACACATGATAGTTTATATATATATATATATATATATATATATATAATAAATATACATATACATATAATATATATATATATATATATATATTGGAGAAGCGTGGCAGGAGATTCTCTCTGAGGCATATTCTGTTAAAAACGACAGCAAAAGAATTATTAAATAACTTTTTCCGTGAGCTTTCAAGTTTGCGAAAAGTAGATTTTTTGTTGGGAGAAAGGGAGTAAATAAAATTTCCAAAACTTATAGGAAACACAAAAATTATAATGAACACAAATACAGTACAGTAAACAAAATACAAGAAATGAGTACAAAAAATATAACAAAAAACAAAATACAAGCAGAACAAATTAGATCTGCGAAACGTCTTGAAATCTGATTTGTTCTGCTTGTATTTTGTTTTTTGTTGTATTTTTTTTACTCATTTCTTCTATTTTGTTTACTGTGTATTGTGTTTTTGTGTTCATTATAATTTTTGTGTTTCCTATGAGTTTTGGAAATTTGATTTACTCCCTTTTCCCTTACCAAAAATCTACTTTTCGCAAACTTGAAAGCTCACGGAAAAAGTTAATTAATAATTCTTTTGCTGTCGTTTTTATCAGAATATATATATATATATATATATATATATATTTATATATATATATATATTATATTTATATATATATATATATACCAGTGAAAGTTTTTCAATATACCTATAGTCCCCAAACATGATCATATTCTCTACTCCGTTCACTCAATGCCATAGTAATAAGAAAATAAAATATGAATAAATAAACAAATAAAAACAGAAACTCTCGCAATTGTACTCTAGGCAAACTTAAAATTTCCCCTCAGACTCCTTGCTTTTACTCAACTTAATTCCTATCCTCTTTTCCTCCAACCTCACTTCATACCTCACTCCATTGTCCACTTATCTTCTGTCCTGTGTTATTTTCACAACACGTCATTCTCCCTTCCCACTTCCTCAACCCCCCCCCCCCGTATACTCATACCATCTCACTCTTACACTATCCACGACTCAGACTATTCCCCCCCCACGATATATCAGAACTGCTAATATATATATAGTTGTTCTTTTGATACAATGTATTTATAAAGAAACTATAGAATATTGAACAAAGAATTTATTCACATCTATATTTATTCATTATTCATTGTTATTATTTATTATTATCATTCTTATTCATTAATCATTTGTTATTATTATTACATATCATTATCTATTGTCTATTATTATTTTATTATTCGGATTTGTATAGAGAATTATGATATACCAATGGTCAGATTCAAGTGTACACAAAAGTACTTAATTGATTTTCATTTACTTGCCTTTCACATCCTCATGACGTCACTCATCATCCCTTTTCATCCTTTTAATCCGGATGTCGGCAGGCTGTTCCATTTAGTTGCATGTGATTCCTTCATTACCACATGAGTTCAAGTGGATTATCTATCCTATCACAAGCTTAAGCTTTCCTCCTTTTACCCGTTTAACGAACGGCTTCTAACTATCCATAAATTGTTGGTATTCCTTTAGTTCCTTTACCATTATCCTCTTCTTCCTCTTTTTCCTATTCTCCCTGACCCTACCAATACCTGATACTCCTACTCCGCTTCCCGAAGTCTTCAGGGTTAATTCCGTCTTACATAAAACACAAGCCAACGATAAATGTCAATGATTCAGGTGATGTATGTAATTATATACTCTCTGAACTGTCTATATAAAACCACATTTACATATATAAATATTCGTCAGCCCGACCCCTTCTTAGCTACACCCGAAGACAACTCACTCTGGCTTCATCTAGTTCCTTGTCTACCTGTGCCTGGTTGTAGTTTAAACACTTTCAAACCACCAACGTGTTCTCTGTGTATAATCAACACTACCTAGATATAGGTTTATCTCTTCTTCTGTCGACGACATGTTGACCAAATGGGAAATCTGAACACAATCACTTCTCGGGCACGCCCACAGTCTTCCCTTCCTCTCTTCTTCCCTCCTTCCAATTCCACTCCTCTTCCATCCTTCCACTTCCCCTCCTCTTCCCTCCCGCCCTCCCTGCTTCCTTCTCTTCCTCCATATCTTTCTCCCTCTGTCCTTTCCCATCATCCTCTCTTTCTCTCACATTATGAACAACATATTCCCCATTCTACCGCTTTCATTATTCCTTGCTTACGCGTACTCCTACATGCAAACATTCGTGCACACGCACACGCACACACACACGAACACACACACACACACACACACACACACACACACACGAACACGCTCAAATACACCATTAACCACTTCGCCCCCTCGCTCTCCTAACCCCCACTTCCCCACGCCCTCGCGCGCACATGCACACACACACACATGCACACACACACACACACACACACACACACACACACACACACACACACACACACACACAAAAACACACACATATGTATATATATATATGTATATGTATTGTTGAGACATTCTGACAGGTTGACGTAAGTGGATTAGGAAACACAGGAGTCTTAGTCTGAGTTTGTTCCTGACTAGTTTCACAGGTATGCTTTTTCAAAGCATACCTGCGAAACTAGTCAGGAATAAATCAGACTAAGACTCCTGTGTTTTCTACTCCACTTACGTCATATATATGTATATATATATATATATATATATATATATATATATATATATACATGTATATATATATAATATATGGCATATATACATACTGTAGATTCCCATAATGGGTATGGCACCTAGTGTAGGGTAAGAACTCTCCTTCGAAGGGGTCCGGTACCATGTATTTCAAGTTATTATGGTCTATATATTGTATAATTTCTTTACATGGGTTGAAGCTATTGGACGTTTATGATGGTTGATTGTTAAGAGATTCTGATTAGTTCCTAGGTTCGGTACCTTAAATGCGTATTTGAATATTTGACGAGGCTTGTTGAATGGTTTTCAATACATTTTTGTCGACAAGTTTGGTTATTTATTAATGTATTAAGGTTACTATAGTAATATTGTGTATATTTGTTTCTTTGCACTGTACTACAAAGCATTGTCCCATATTAAACCTCGAATCATTTCTTCTAGTCTGCCCATAACACTCCAGGCCATTTATTCTTATCTATTTATCTATATATATATATATGTATATGTGTATATATATATATATATATATATATATATATGTATATGATATATATTCTATTTTATTATTTACGTGTTTATTTATTTAATTTATTTACTTTTTATTTGATTATTTCTTCGTTTATTTGTTTACTTAACTGGTTCACTCAGTATCTATTATTTACTTTGCACGTCTCACCAACCTTCATTCCAGCAGCACAATCAAAACTAGTTCCGTCATGCGCCACGCATTCCTCACTATGCGGAACCCACCCACACTTTCCTTACCTCACATTCCACTCCAGGTAAGGAGGTACCCAACCCACCACCTTGCCAACCCCAGCTCACACGACCCAGTCCCTACCACACCCACGGCCCCACGGACTACGTTATACACAATGTATAATACCTTTCCATTGACCTACAATGTCCTAGCAGTAATAACCTGAATGAAAATAACAGCGTAAGCATCTAAACACCAATTCACAACTCTGGATAAACAACAGCATCAAATCATAAGCCGTATCATAAACTATTCTACACCATAACCACACCATGCATAACCTATGTGAGAACCACAATCCACACCACGACATGTCACACTACCAACAACACCCATATACATCAACCATCATGGCCACCACAACCCAACCTTTCAACCTCCTCGACCACACACCAGTTTCCAAACTCCATCTTATCACATCCCCTTCCTCCTCCTCTTCCTCATCTAACTCCTACTACCCTTATTATATATTCTTTGCTTCCTGTTCTTCTTCCTCCTCCTCCTCCACTTCCTCCTCCTTCTCATTTCACTCCCTCTTCTTTTTCCTCCTACCCTCTTTGTCCTTATCCTTTCATTACTCCTCCTTTTCTCTTCCTACTCCATGTTCTCTTCCTCCTCCTTGTTCTCTTCATCTCCTGCTGCAGCTGCTGTTCCTACTTCTCATCCTCATTCTTTGTATTTTCCCCTACTTTTGAATTTTTCTCCACATATTCTTCTTATATGTCTGACTTTTCTTTTTTTCACCTACATTTTCTTGTTATTCTTCTTATTCTTGCTTACCACCTTCTTCTTCTTCTTCTTCTTCTTCTTCTTCTTCTTCTTCTTCTTCTTCTTCTTCTTCTTCTTCTTCTTCTTCTTCTTCTTCTTCTTCTTCTTCTCCTCCTCCTCCTCCTCCACTTCAACTCCTTTTCCTTCACCGCCTCCTCCGTTTTCTTCTTCTTATCCTTCTTTTCCTTCCTCTTTATCTTTTTCTTATTCTTTTTCTTCGTATTTCTCTTTTCCTTTGTCTTCCACTTTTCCTTCTTCTTTTTCTTATTTTCCTTCTTTTTTTCCTTTCTTTCCTTCTTTTTTCTTTTCCATTCTCTCCTCCCTTTCCTCTACCTTCTCCTTCCTCCTACTCCTCTTCCATATTTTCTCCCTCCTCCTCCTTATACTACTTCCTTATACTCTTCTTCCTACACCCTCTCCTCTCTTCCACCAAGGCGGACAACGTTCGGTCTTATCACTCGCATGTCGTGTGCGTGCGCGTGTGAAGCGTGTAAGTCGTTTTGTACTTCGGCGATGAACTGATAAAACCTCACCCAGGGTCCGTCCCTCCTGGCCCCCAGACTCCGGTCCAGTCCGGGGACGGGGCCGGGACGGAGCCGGGACGGGGCCGGGGCCCCGGTCCGTCGTGTCCCGTCCCGCCATTCCATCGTGTTCGGTCCCATTCCGGCCCTGCTTAATCTTGTCTATCGTCCAGCTCATAGTCCCGCGACTTCGCCTCGATCGTTTTTGTTTGTGGTGACCGGACACTCTTGGAGAGAGAAAGAGGGAGAGAGAGAGAGAGAGAGAGAGAGAGAGAGAGAGAGAGAGAGAGAGAGAGAGAGAGAGAGAGAGAGAGAGAGAGAGAGAAATTGCATATGAGCAGACAAAAAAAAAGGGGGGGGGAAGGGGAAGGAAAACCAGAAAGAAGGGGAAAAGGAAGAAGACCATGCCACCGTGTCAATTAACGGAATCCTTCTCTGTTAACGGGGTCCCGGCGATCTCTGGTCGGAAACCGTTAACGGTCAAATCAACGTACCGTAACCGTCTCCTCCACAGAGGAGTCTTGGCCCGGACCCTCTGGAAATCGAGACGAAGATGCTTCATACAACAATGACATTTACACGTCTTAATGACTGTCTTCAGTGATCCATCGAAGGCCCATATCGGAAGTGGACTCTCGAGTATCTGGTTCTGCGTGGATGAGAACATGTGGACGCGATTAGATGGTAGGAGACGGAGGGAGTGGGGGCAGGGTAGTGCTCTGGACAGTCTCAGAGACGATGAAAAAAAAAAAATCTAGCGTCTTAAGAAGTAGGGTGGAAATGAAAGTAGGAGAACTTAAAGAAATCAATAAGAAAAAGAAGGATAGAAAGAGGGAGAACTCGAACAGAAGTCTGTGGGAATAGTTCCATTAGTAACCATATTACTTTTACGGTAATTGTAGGAAGAAATGATATTTAGTAATGATGAATGTAATAAATATAGTAATTTTCATAAATGCAAAGAAAATAACCCAAAAGAGTAATAATGTATATATATATATATATTTATATATATATATATATATATATATATATATATATATATATATATATATATAGATATATATATACATATATAGTACGTATATAATTGCGTGTGCCTCTATGTGTGTGCGTGTCTATATGCATTTGTTTAAATATATACATTTATACAATACACAAGCAATACACGCACGCGTGTGTGTGTGTGTGTGTGTGTGTGTGTGTGTGTGTGTGTGTGTGTGTGTGTGTGTGTGTGTGTGTGTGTGTGTGTGTGTGTGTGTGTGTGTGTGTGTGTGTGTGTGTGTGTGTGTGTGTGTGTGTGTGTGTGTGTGTGTGTGTGTGTGTGTGTGTGTGTGTGTGTGTGTGCAAATTCGAATTTGTGAAAAAGCACGAATTACTATAAGAAGAAAAAATCGGAAATTCTGCGACTAGATTAGACAGGGGACACAGCAGACTTGGTAAGAATACGTCCGAAGAAAGATTATATCAGGAACGCGTGATTAAGCGGAAACTCGAGCCAAGGAAGGCGAAGATGAGATAAAGAGGAAGAAGAAGGACGAGAGATAATGAGAGACTTGGAGCAGGATTTGATCGGGGAGCGAAATAGAGACGATACTGTCAAAGTTAATGGGAGGGAAATGGGAGAATGGCTGTCATTAACTTATTCACAGCGGGCGTTCGATTAAATGATATCAAGGTGGATTTATATATATATATATATATATATATATATATATATATATATATATATATATATTCATATATATGTATATATACATATATATATACATTATATATATATACATTATATATCTATATATATATATATATATATATATAATATAATGTGTGTGTATATACATGTTTATATATGTATATAAATATATATATATATGTATGTATATGTGTTTATATATATGTGTTTATATATATATGTGTATATATATATGTATATATATATACATATATTTAAACTATGACAAATGTAACTGAAGGTGGAGGAAGTATACGAGGAATAATGGAAGAATTTTACTGCCATTATTCATCGTATACTTCCTTCGCCTTCAGTTACACACACACACACACACACACACACACACATATATATATATATATGTATATATATATATATATATATATATATATATATATATATATATATATATATATAAATGTACATATAACACACACACATTTCAGCATTTCATCAAACGTTGAACAAAAAATTGTGAAGAATGTTTATTATGTTGACTCAAGTCAAGCTAATGACTTCATTAATCTTATGAGTAAAAGAAAATACGATTTTCTTTTATGAGAGAGAGAAGATATATAGAGAATGCGTCGGTAAGTAAGGAAACGGGGCGATGTGAGAGCTCAAGAAAGATGAAGCTGTTCTCACTGGTCACAAGAAGCCAGAAGAAGAGGAGATAGAAGAGGAGGATGAGATAAAAAGAAGAGGAGGAGGAGAAGGAGGAGGAGAAGGAGATGGGATGGGATTACGCTTAGTTTTTAAGCGAAAGACGAGATGACAACCTCTTTCCCAGAATTCTTTGAGATAAGTGGTCAGCATGAATGTCACTAACAGAGGAGGGAAATAGGAGATGATCAGAAGACAGGAATTTCCGTAAATTAACCAAGAGAGTTCGTGATAATCCATTAAAACATCATTTTAACATAATTGGTGTAATAAAGGAACGACGCTCTGATTGAGATATGTAACCCGGTGGTCAATTTCACTAGGAGTTTGAAGATGAAGGATTTTTTTCCTTTTTGTTTTATATATTTATTTACTTTATTTTAGTTTACTTTTTTTTTTCTTTCTTTTTTTTTTTTTTTTAGCTTCATGAAAGGAGACGATGTGCTACTGAACTCGAAGCGTCAAAAACATCGAAGAACCTCCCAAGCGCCAACAAATTTCAAAGTTCAGGTACTCGATCAACCACCCGATCAAATTCTTCAACACATATAACTACATTAATATTTTTTTTTCTGGCCATGAACACATTTATTCACAGCTGAGGAGCTGGACCCAAACCTGAAGGAGATTTTGATCGATCGGGACCCTTGTAAACCGGAATTGCTCATTTGTCTTCATGAAAGTTTTATGTTCTTAACCTGAAGTAGACTCTTAAGGTGCGTCACCGTAGCGAAGGCATTAAAGCCGAGAACCTAGTAATACGCATTGGTCAGTTCGGAGAAGAGTGTTTACGAACTGAGAAACACTTTCTCAGCTTTCGAAGAAAGACTTGAAGCCCCCCACCCCTCCACCTCTCCCTCTTCAATGTGTACAAGAAAGGTCATAAATGTTGGAGCCAAAAAAGTGTAGACGAAGACGAACGAAGAAAGACTAGGACTGAAAGTAAAATATATATATATATATATATATATATATATATATATATAGGACAGACAAACAGACAGACAAGCTGGCGAATAGAAAATGAGATAATGAAAACATAATAGGAAGAGGAGGATGAAGAGAGATAAGAAGGAAGTAAGAGGAAGAGGAGGAGGAAAAGGTGATGGGACAAAGGGTAACAGGAGAAATAGAATGATGGTGAGAAGAAAAAAAAGGAATAAAGACAAAGAGGTGGAGTAAGAGGAAGAGGAGGAGGTGGTGAGATAAGAAGGTAAAGGACGAGGAGGCGGAGGAGGAGGAGGAGGTGGTGGTAGTGGTGGTGGTGGTAGTGGTGGTGGTGGCGGTGGTGGTGAGAGTGAGAGGAGGCGTTCGTTTGGAGACTGGCCGTTGATGATAATGATCAGCGACTTGTTCAGAGTGGAAATTTGTCGTTGCGATGGGCGATAAATCATTGTGGCCACGGGCTGTCGGCCACTCGCCTCTCCTGCAGGTCAAGTGTGTCACCAAAAATCTCAAGAAGAAAGCAGAAAAAGTCCTCCCCCCCCAAAAAAAAAAGAAAAAATAGAAGAATAAAAGATGTTGTAAAGCTATCAAATATAAGAACAAAAAAGGTATATAAAGACACCAAATATAGGAGGGAAAAGTGCATAAAAGAGAAATTTCTTCAGTTCTTAATGGTGTATCAACACCTTCGCAGCAGATAGGGTACCACAAGGGTAAATGAAAAAGCCTGAAGGTGGCCAGGATATTAACTATAGGATAACAGCCAAAGTGGACTTAAATATCAGGGAATAAAACCGAAAACTGTTGAAAGAAGACTGTCTTCATGGAAAGAATTTGAGTCTAATATCTGTGAATTATACACGTGCGCATACACACACACACACACACACACACACACACACACACACACACACACACACACACACACACACACACACACACACGCACACACACACGCACACATAATACACACACACATGCACACACACATATACACAACACATACACACACACATACACACACACATACACACACACACACACACACACAAATACACACAAACACACACACACACACACACACACACACACACACACACACACACACACACACACACACACACACACACACACACACACACACACACACACACACACACACACACACACACACACACACACACACACACACAAATACACACAAAACAGAAGATTGGGATATACAGGAGACTGTGTTGGTCGACAAGTCCGACCTGGTAGCTAACTTTAACATCGACCAAAACCCTGACTTCGACTTAACATCCCTAGATGAGGACAAGAACTCCATACGAACACGTAGCAAGACTCCAGCAGGCTCTCCCGAAGGCGGACGTGGGGCTCCAGCAGAAGAAGAAATTACGTGCTGGGCCCGCTTGGTATGCCAGAGCGAGTCTTCGTGCCCAATGGATGCCAGCTCTAAAGGGACATGGCGACAAAGCCTGATGGTGCTGTAATGAAGTCTAATGTGAAAAGTGTTGTTATTTATGTGTTGGAGGAGCGCACGTGTTTCGGACACGGGTGTCATCGTGAGGGCCGGGATGATGGTTGTAATGATGATGATGATGAGGAGGAGGAGGAGGAGGAACATGATGATGACGACGACGATGATGATGATGACGACGACGACGACGATGATGATGATGATTATGATGATGATGATAGTGGTGGTGGTTGTAGTGATGACGTTGAATGCCAGGAGTTGTGTGTGCTCTGTATGTGTATGCTTGTGTGAGAGAGATTCACCATAGTCTTGAATCACGTGTTGGACTCGTGATCGACAGCTATTACCCTCCCGGATGAGATCTCATACATGTTAGATCTATGGGTAATGCTGCAACCTTACAAGTACACACACACACACACACACACACACACACACACACACACACACACACACACACACACACACACACACACGCACGCACGCACGCACGCACACGCACACAACTCCTTGCCCACGAGAGTTGGAGTGCCAGCTCGTAATGCAGGGGTGCTGAATTTATTTCAGCTCTAGGCGGGAATCGAGCTTGAACCACTGGATTAGAGGGTGCGAAGAGTACCAATGCGACGTTGATCATGTGTGTGTGTGTATTCACTTGGTCTTTGGATCACGTGTTGGACTCGTGATCGACAGCTATTTCCCTCCTGGAAGAGAGCTCAGAGCTCGTAGGTCCGATCTATGGGTAATGCTATGACCTTGCACACACACACACCCCCAACTCCCCGCCCACGAGAGTTGGAGTAACACCCCTCAGCGCTGCGATATTGATATTATTTCAGCCCCGGGCGAGAATCGAACCCGGACCTCCGTAGTGGCAGACCAGAGATCTAACCACAGCGCCATGTGTGTGTGTGTGTGTGTGTGTGTGTGTGTGTGTGTGTGTGTGTGTGTGTTTTCTTAACTAGCCGTATTTACTTAATTGTATTATACTGGATAAGAGCTACACTCGTGAAGTCCCCTCCCTTCGCATGCATGTGTGTGTTCGTGCATGTGTGTGTGCTTGTGTGTTTGTACATGCGTGCATTCTGTGCGCTTTACGGAACACGATGGAAAAATGCATCAGTCCATATGAGTGCAAGGCTTCTTCGTTTTTGTACAATATATACTGTACGCTGCAGATCACTGAAACGTTAAAAGGATAATCTTGAATGAAATAGGTTGGTAAAGATTACATGGACGTGTGTCTATTTTGTGTGTTTCCGAGATTGTAAACATATATATGTGTTTGTGTACGCTTATGTATACGTGTGTATATGTTTAGCTGTGATTATAAAGCTTAGAAATAAAACCAGTCTCTTATGTAAACCAGAGATATATCAAATGCAGGCCCCTCACGACCCTTGACATAATTCGTGCGTGACCGATGTAGAACACTGCGAATATTCTCCAATTTTTTGGTCCAACAAAGAACGAAGAAGATGAAGGAGAAAAAAAGTAAGACACCAAATTTCAACATTCATTGCGCTCGCGTCACAATGCTCGTGCGCGCGCCCGTCGTGCGAAACCCAAAGAACCCAATCAGAAACCATCACCACGTGAGGGAATAATTATATATATATGTATATATATTGTGTGTGTGTGTGTGTGTGTGTGTGTGTGTGTGTGTGTGTGTGTGTGTGTGTGTGTGTGTGTGTGTGTGTGTGTGTACAAAATTGTGTATATATAATATTTTGTTTACTTGATGTCAGTGAGGCCTTACGTGTTTGTGAATAATTGCATAGGTGCCTCTTAGTTCGTTTGGAATGTTTACATCATTTCAGTTTTAGCATGTTTCCTGTTGTCTGTTTTATTATCTATTTAATTATAATCTATGTATTTATTTATCTTAATTGTTTTCTCTTTTCAAAATTATGCTTATGTAGTTATTCATTTATTTGATATTTCATAGACTTGTTCTTAAGTCTATTTTAGTTATTTTTACACCTATTACTTTATTTATTGTTGTTTGCTATTCTTTTTACATGTCTATTATATACATTTTTGCAATTAGAATGATTTTTCTTTTTCTTTTATGGTTAATGAATTTACTGCCTTGGCAGGTTCCTGTTATTCAATATTCTGTCTGGAAGCAAGCTCACTTGTGTGTGTGCGTGTGTGTGTGTGTGTGTGTGTGTGTGTGTGTGTGTGTGTGTGTGTGTGTGTGTGTGTGTGTGTGTGTGTGTGTGTTTGCATGCGTGTGCGCGTGCTTACACGCTTGCCTAAAGCAGTGTATTAGAGTAAAATATTTGCATGTGCTCGCCATATATAATTCCAAAATCGAGATGACCCACGACATGTATACAGATGACACAAGAAAGAATCCCATTCCCAGCACTATTAGCATAAAAATCAGAACGTCGATTCCTTCTTAATGATTCATTTTTACTGCATAATTGCCATGACACCGATGTCCTAAACATTAAAAATCACGCCATCACCACGCTACCAGTACATAATTATGCAGGTTGTAAGGAGGGGGTGGAGGGAGTAGGGGGGGGTCATATTTGGTCACCTCCCCCCACCACCCATCCCCTTCCACGTCAACTCCGGTTTGCCCGGACATTGGTCCTACGATTTTTACTGCTGTGCGGATTTTCGCTCAAACAAATAAAATCGCTTGGAGTCCGCTGTGAGAAATGCTCAAATCATGAAAAGTAGAACAAAAGGGTTGATCGAAACTGATTCGAGATTCGAGCATCTTCACTCCCAAGTGAGCTTCCTTGGTTGAACAAAATCGTCTGGCGACAGCTGATTTGAATACTAAAGAAACAAAATGCAGTAAAAGGAGAAAGGTA
>NC_134800.1:26033846-26041346 GCF_046742065.1 Oratosquilla oratoria
ACACCTTCGATGTGTGAATTTCGCAGCAATAATCATAAGATCATAGTCTGTTTTTCTACAAACACCACCACTCTTTCCTCATCCCGAGGGTTGAGGGGTTGGTTTTCCATGGCTGTATAGGATCGTTTGCTGGCAGTCTTAGCAAAGATTATAAATTTTGGAAATCTCCTGGCGACAAAGTATTACAAAGGATTAAAGGATTACAAAGACGGAGCATGCCAACAGGAGACCTTTTGTTCCATAACTAGGTCGGATGCGAAAAAAATATATGAAAATGATAGATAACTAAAAAAATAAATAAAATAAAATGAAAATTATAATGTAAATAATAATAAATGAAATAAATGCATAAGTATAGTTAAATAATAAACAAACAGGTAAATGGTAAATAATAAATTTACAGATAAATAATAATAAATAAAATTCAAGCAAATGATAAAAAAAAACAGACAAATAATAACAAAAAACAATATAAAATAAATGACAGTCATTACAGCATCTTTCTTAGATGTTTATCTACACAAATTTAAAGCTTCGAGCTGAACTACATTGCACTGCTTCTGCAGGAAGTTTATTCCATTCATTAACTACACAGTTGGCGAAGTTGTTTCTACCCATTTGCAAATTATATATATATATTTTTTTTTTGACAGTTTGAGACCATTATGTCTTGTCGGATTCTCATTCAGTGTATAAATTTTGTCATGATTGATGTCAATCCCCTTTAGAATCTTATGGACCTGTATCAAGTCACCTCTTGAGTCTACGCTTTTTTAGGGAAAACAGATTCATACGTTTTAGTAGATTTTCGTATGATTTATTTCTTATATTTGGAATCAGTTTTGTGGCTCGCCGTTGTACTTTTCCCAATCTGTTAATGTCTTCATTAAGATTCGGTGACCATACGGAAACAGCATATCCCAAATGTGGACGAACTAACGATTCATATAGCTTGTTAATGAGAGATGGACTTTTGAAATCAAAAGATCGCACAATCAGCTCTAGAATCTAGATGATTTACGGAATAATTGCTGAAGTATCAATTGTCAGTGAAAGATTTGTTAGCTAATAGTTATGAGGCTGCTTATTTGAGAATACAAGGCATCTTAGATATCATAGACACTAGAAATATAAACGCTACACTAGTATATCTAGGAATACTTATTCCTTATCAATACATTAAAACTGTACCTTCAGCTAGCGTAGTACTAACATGAAAAGGTCATTGGATTTAATGATCCTTAACCCCAATTCACAGCGATTATTTTTATTTCAACTTTCCATCGTCGGTACTACTATTGTTACTAACAACACTATCAATAGCATCAGCATTACAGTTTATATCACTGACTCAAAACTACCACCACCACCACCTCTACCACCTCCACCACCGCCATTGTTGGTGTTATTACTACCATTATCATAACCTTCATCATCACTTATCACATTTACGAACAATAATATGAACACCACTACTCACTACTATCACAATTATCACCACATCACTTTGACCTATATCGCCATCAGTACTATCACCATACTATCACCATAGCCACTCACCGTTCACCACACACCACTCACCACACACCACACACTATTATACATTGTTCACCATACACCATACACCATTCACCACTCACCATACACCACTCACCATACACCACACACCACTCACCATACACCACACACCACTCACCATACACCACACACCACTCACCATACACCACACACCACTCACCATACACCACACACCACTCACCATAACCATTGCTAGGCTTGGTAAATCTGTCGAGATTTCTTCTAACGAGATGAATAGGGACAAGACGTCGACCTTCCTCATATACGGAACTTGAGGGAGGAAGACTCCTCCCACGGAATGCCTCGGAAGCCTGAGGCCTTTGAGACTTTCTCATGGGGATGTCCACCTCTGTAAGAAATTCATCCGCCTTGCAGTGTCTCTAGAAGGCTTCTCCGCATTTGCCATAAGAAAGGCTGGTGGCATGAGGTGGTGGAGAAGTCCTGCTGTAACCTAGATTATGCGATGATAGTTATTATTATGATTAATAGGAACAACTATAATTGATATAGTAATAATGATAATGGTAATAATAATGATAAAATAATGATAGTAATGATGATGATAATTGCAGGTATATTTGCTAAGAAGGTTGCCCAGTAGTAATGCATATAACTACATACAGTCGATGCTTACGGAATATCTTTGAAAATATATATATTATTAATAGCTCTCTCTAAAAATTTGACTATGATTAAAAAGTATTAAAAATACTCATATCAATAAAATTATATTAATAGTTTTATGAACAATTATAAAATTGGAGTGTTGTTTTACAGTTAGTTCTATCGTTGGCACTTTGCTATGGACTAAGATAAGCGAGGAATTGGTCAAGTTTCTTGCAAGTCGTCTTATCACCACTACCACCACCAGTACCACCACAACTACCACCACCACTACCATCACAACTACTACCACAACTACCACCACAACTACCACCACAACCCACTCCCTCTGTCACCGCTCCACCACTCCCACGAATACCATTCCTACGACTACCACTTCTACCACCGCTAATCCTGCCACCACCACTCCTACCATTACCACTCCTACCATCACCACTCCTATTAGTCTCACAGTCAGCACCTTCACTAATCACCAACCACCAGAACTACGTCCGAAGAGTCAAAATTACTTGAAAGGTTTCATCGAGACAGACCAGAAGTCACACTTGTAAAAACCTGGGCATAGGCATTGCGGTCACTTACGATTGAGATGACAGCTCAGGAACGTCCATTCGGTCAACATTGTCACACCTGTGTTGAAACTAATACTAAATAGCTGCGTCGGATAAAGAAGCTGCGAATTAAGCTGTCGATACTGGTATTTACTTCCTGTTGACAAGGTTATGAAATGAAACGAGAACAAGAAGTAGTATATCGAAGAATGTATTTAGAGACCAGATGGAGATGTGCTCATAACTGAAGATGGCTGTTACAATATGTGATTCCTGACATACATCTGCCGGAAGTTAAATTAGCGCTTTTCTTATTATAATTGTATAATATGTGTTTATAATTACACCTTTTGTTAATTAGGATATTGAAAATATTGTGTTCCATTGTTGTTATCAAATGAAAGGATATAGGGTTGATCACTGCCTGTGTTGACTTTGATATTCCTTTACCGTCAGTTGCCTTTTTGGGCAAGTGCCTGAATCTGGGTTACTTGGGAATGTTTTTATATGTCCAATTGTTGAGAGAGAACAAAAACATTGACCTTAATTAGAAATTAAGCGTGAAATTCAGCTTTTAGATGTCCTTTATATATCTTTATTCTTTTATCAACTTCATGATAAAGGCATACTACTTAAAAAAAAAAAAATCAAAAGCTCTATGTAAGGAGCCACAGGCATCCTAGCCATCGCTGAGAGAGACTTTATGACGTTAGAATGAATCATATGTAGTCTGTATTTTGTATTGTTTATGTTCTCGTAATTTCTAAATATGCTGTGTGTGGTAGCATTCCTTTCATTTTATCTCGGTAGTCGCCAACGTCAGAAAGTTGTAGCATCAGAATTATATTGTTAATTAAACTACCATATTCCAACCAAATCCAACGACGACTAGTTCATTTGTACCACCAACAACGCTCATAATTATCTAACATTTTGATTCTAACCAACCAATTTCCATTACCACTACCGCTCAATCTCTAGGTCATATTGCAGTAGATGCCGAATCACGACGAAATTTGCGGTAGTTTTCACTCTTACGGTCACTCCCACCCATTTCTGATGTCCCTCTCTCCACCTTGTGGCCCTCCCAACACCCAACACCGCCCGACTCCCAACGTATGCCTTACTCCCACCACTCTCCCAACTCCCACTACCTCCCAACTCCCACTACCTCCCAACTCCCACTACCTCCCAACTCCCACTACCTCCCAACTCCCACTACCTCCCAACTCCCACCAACCCTCCAACTCCCACCACTCCCAACTCCCACCACTCCCAACTCCCACTACCTCCCAACTCCCACTACCTCCCAACTCCCACTACCTCCCAACTCCCACCACCCTCTCAACTCCCACCAACCCTCCTCACCCACCATCGTACGCCCTCACTTCCTCATTATGAGCAAGTACTGGACAAGTACTCGGGGCCCACGTTGCTGTGCCGCCAGGGCCCAACACAACCTTCTTACTCGACCTGACTCTCCTACTTCTCCTACTTTATCCACCTCTAACTCCTCCTACGCCTCCAGCTTCTCCCCTTTCTTCTCTTTCTCCTCCTCTTATTCCTACTTCTTCTGTCTTTTCTTCCTCCTCCTCCTCCTCCTCCTCCTCCTCCTCCTCCTCCTCCTCCTCCTCCTCTTCCCCTCCTCCTTCTCCCCTTCTACTCCTCTCCTCCTTCTCCCCTCCTCCTCCTCCCCTCCTCCGCTCTTCTTCTTCCCTTCCTCCTCCTCCATCCTCCTCCCCTTCCTTCATCTCCTCCTCCTAATCTTCCTTCTCCAACGTTATATCCTTCTCTTCCTACTTTTCCTTCTCATTTTTCTACTTTTTCAACTACTTTTCTCTTCCTTTCCTCATCATGCCTTCTAATGACTCCTTTTTTTCTTATAAATGCATCTAAAATTAGACCCATCCCCCTCTGATTCTTTTGTTCGTAATCTCTAATAAACCCTTTTTGTATATATTTTTGTATTTCTCATTTTTCGTATATACAGTATGCTATCAATCGTTTTCATTTAATCTCATAATTTCTTCCGGCCATTTCTCATTTCCCTTCGTCGTTTCTTAATGCTCCTTTCTTCCTTGCATTCCTCCTCTTCTTCTCTTTCCTAACTAAGCCTAACCTATTTTAAATCCCTTTTCTTCTCTCACAACTGGGGCAGTATTCATTTTCTATTCACTCCACGTCCCCCACCTCCCTCGTCCTTCCCCTCTCCCCCCCCCCTTTCTTTTCTTTTTCTTCTTCTTCCTCGTCACCCCTTCCTGTCTTGTTCTTTCTCGTGATTCAGCGGTCAGGACGCTCGGTCGTCGCTGTGCCCGTGTTTCATACACTCGCTTTGCCAGACCTTCCGCCTATGCCCCGTCTTCTCCCGCCCTTGCCTTGTGGGATCTTTTCTTTATACAGTTTGTCTCTTTAGAAGTCTTTTCTAAGCTTCTCAGTCTGTCTGCCTGTCTGTCTTCCTCTTTGTCTGGAAGCCCTTCTCCGTCTCTTCTTGTATGTCTCTGTCTCCTCAGTGACCTCATTCTCTTCTCTCTCTCTCTCTCTCTCTATATATATATATATATATATATATATATATATATATATATAATTGTGTGTGTGTGTATTGTATACACATATGTAAAGTGTATGCCTGTCTCTATCCTCTCCACTATATTTAAATCGTTAAGCTTTATCCACGTCTTCCTTCTATAATTTGTTTTACATTTTTGATGCAACATTCTTCTCTCATGTAGTCCTTGCTTTCCCTTCTAACGCTTCCCTCAACCTCTTACCTTCTTGATCTGTGCCTCTTTTCCTTGCTTCTTTATGACCACCTTCCTTCACTCCTCCCTCCTCCTTCCTCCCTCCTCCTTCCTCCCTCCCTCCCTCCTCCCTCCTCCCTCGTCTCTCGTCCCTCCTTCTCCGGCTACTAAGTGGGTCAGTCTAAAGCGGTCCGTTGGTCCATCAGTCAGACAGTTAAGTCAGTCCAGACGTCCCCTGGGCTGTCAGTCATCAGGCTGGTTCAGGTGCGTCTCATTCCTTGGGGTGAATGAGGTTTCATTACCCACTGCTCCCCGCAAGGAAGACATTTGGTCTACGACCCACACCCTTGCTTCACCCGCTGCTTCATCCCCCCAAACACCATCGCTAACATTCCCCTACTCCCAGTCTCCGACGCAACGTTTTATTATGTTTTATTCTATTGTTGTTTTTTATTGTTTAAGTATTATTAATGTCATCTAAATGCATCCGCGCTTGCACACACAAATAAACATATATACAGTGTGAATATATGTATGTATATATATATACATATATATATATGTATATATATATATATATGAGTGTGTGTGTATGCATGTGTGTGTGTGTGTGTGTGTGTGTGTGTGTGTGTGTGTGTGTGTGTGTGTGTGTGTGTGTGTGTGTGTGTGTGTGTGTGTGTGTGTAGACATGTGACATTCACCCACTACCCGCACTAAAGAAGCGTGGGTGGGTATACGTGTATGCATCACATACTACACGTGATATGTTTCTCCTTGAGTGAGCAGAGTATCATCTGCTTCTACTCTGTTGGTAGGTCTAGAGTAAAAACAAGTCCCCTCCGTGAGTCCTAAATGAAGTGCAACTCCGAAACATTGTGAAAACACGCTAACAATAACGACACGACGAAATTGGATCACATCTCCAATGGCAGAGCTTAATTTCCCCATAGTCTTTGCTCACGGTAGTCAAGATTTCGTTCAGCCCAGGGTGGGTAGTCCTTGGCAGTGACACGGGGAGGGCGATACACTCTGAAACATCAACTAATTTCTACTTGGTCGAGTTAATCAGGGGCAAAAGGGTTGATGACCAGAAAAGGCACCAACCACCACCACTGACTCAATAAGAAGTAACTCAGAAATTACCAGCATTATACAATTGAGGTGGTTAAGAGAACTCAGGACCCTGTTAATCACTTACATCCTTTTAAATCTACTTGGCCTCGACGTGGGCAGATGCACTTGCCTCACTCCTTGCAAGTAGTCAACCTTTATGTCTGAATGTGACGTCAGAGTGCCAGTGCCACGTTTCTCAGGTCCATAGTGCCATGTATGCCTTTAACCGGACTGTTGCCATCGGATGTTCCTAATTATCTGCTCTCTTTATTAATTACACCTAATTGAGTCCTGCCCCATTATGAAGGACGGGAGTGGGGGGGAGGAGGAGGTGGTGGTGGTGGAGGAGAGAGGGAGAGAGAGGGAGGAAGGGTGGCTGGCAGGCTGGTGGGAGGCTAGTTGCTCATGATGACGTGATACTGTGTTGCCATGGTAGGTGGATGGTGTTATGTTATTTGCTTAGAGTATGGTGCTTACTATAGTACGAACATGCCATCTGTCGTGATGCATTGTATTTCTACTAATATAATAAACCCTTTGTGATGTACTGTAGTTGTGTTTAGGTATACATACCACGTTCTACTAGAGTACTGGATGAGGGCAGTTTTTCGAGAGTGCCTCACGGGATACGGACTACCGGTGAGTTTTCATTACCCTGAAAGTCCAAACGCTCAGTGCAAAGATGATGGCTTTGATCGCAACTAGGCATCTGTATATATATAATATTTTTAGAAGCTCTGCCATAGGATTCGGACCCTGACCTGTGCGTCCATAATCACGAGGTCAAGACGTTCAATTTGTCTTTAATATATAATATGTATAATATATAATATATATATATATATAAATATATATATATATAATATATATACATATATATATATATATATATG
>NC_134800.1:26043846-26051346 GCF_046742065.1 Oratosquilla oratoria
GAGAAGGGAGGGCGAGGGGAGGAGGGAGGGGAGGAGGGAGGGGGAGGGAGGGAGGGAAGGAGGGGGAGGGAGGGGGACTTGGTGACATAGCATGGCCCTGAAAGGCCCTGAACCCTACACGAGTCTCGTTCCTATGACCTTAAGGAGAGCACTCCACACAACTATTTTAATGTCTTTGCACGTTTGTCTTGGGCGGGCTTTATTACATATTTTCTCCTCTTAGTCTCTCTCTCACCCTCAAATCTTATTACTATTATTATTTTTCTTTTTCCCGGTCGTTTGGGCGAGCGGTTTTGGGTCATTCGGTTGATGGTGGTATCGGCTGATGGCAGTAGTTCCGGTCAGCCTCCATTTGTTCTTCGAATAGCGTGGGTTTGCACTTCCGCATACTTCTCTTTGTCTTACACAAGTCTAATGTATTCGTTCACTCTGTTTGTCCCCTTACCTCGGTTTCTTTTTCTCTCTCTTTTTTCACCTTTACCTCTTCCCTTCTCTGCGTTCTCCTGTATTTTTCTGTTTTTTTTTTTCTTTGTCTCTGGCTTTGATCCTCTTTCTGTCTTTGGCTTTGCAATGTATCTCTCACTCTCTCTACATATATATATATATATAATATATATATATATATATATATATATATATATAATATGTGTGTGCGTGTGCGTGCGTGCGTACGTGCGTGTGTGTGTGTGTGTGTGTGTGTGTGTGTGTGTGTGTGTGTGTGTGTGTGTGTGTGTGTGTGTGTGTGTGTGTGTGTGTGTGTGTGTGTGTGTGTGTGTGTGTGTGTGTGTGTGTGTGTGTGTGTGTGTGTGTGTGTGTGTGTGTGTGTGTAAGGGTGGGTCTGTCTACCTGACTGCCTGCTTCTTAGTCTGTTTATCTGTCTGTCTCTGTGTGTCCATCTGTCTCAGTATGTCTTTCTGTGTCTGTTTCCGTATGTCTGTTCATCAGTCTTTCTATCTGTCTGTCGGCCTCTCTCTGCCTTTCTCTCTCTCTCTCTCTCTCTCTCTCTCTCTCTCTCTCTCTCTCTCTCTCTCTCTCTCTCTCTCTCTCTCTCTCTCTCTCTCTCTCTTTTTTTTTTCTCCCTACCTTTTTTAAATTTCCCCATCTCTCTCCCTCTGTCTATGTATTTAGCTGCTTTTCAACTTTTCTTTTCTTCCTTTCTTCTTCTTGCTTGTGAACAGCTGCAGCTTCACACGCCCCGGCCGTGCGGAATCAGCCTGACGCAATCTTTTCATTGAATCTACAGCGATGTTGACTTTTTATTCCATCTACCATTCTATGAATATTATTAACACGTCGCTGGATCAAATCAGGCCAAGTGTGCTTGACACTAAACAATTTCACAATCTAGTTTTTCCTTTAGATTTGGGACGTCGAATTCAGTTAGACTTTGTTATCCATATGTCTGTTGATGTATATTAACGTTTTTTGGCATTCTGAGGAATATAGCTGCTGCCATATAAGTTTTTGTTTTTGTGTATGGAAATGTTTTGTATGCATACATACACAAAAGTCTAAAATTTATCATAAGTTTGATGTAATCTGAATGACCTTCACACTCATTCCCTCTCCTTTTCTTTTTCACTATACTGTCGTGTCCACGACACACTATACTGCTACAGTCCTTCACAAAGTTTTACACCAGGCAGCAACTTAAATTCACTTTTTCTCTCAATGTTGAGTCCACAAAAACGCCTAAATCATATATACACCTCTTCCTTTTTTCATCTACTCGCATGCTCATTTTATGCATTTCGATAATAGCATTTACCTTTTTCGTAAGTGAATGCTCGAATCAACCACAGAGACATCACACACACCCTCCCCTCCCATCCTTCTCTTCGCTTCTGTATCATTCCGTTTTCTTTCTACACATTACAGATGTCCCAAGAGTATGAGAGCTTATTATTACTTTTTTAGATAATATGAGAAACAATATGAAAGTACCTTGTTGTGACCGCCTTGACAACAAGGCATTGGTCATTCGCAATGAGAGTAGGAGTGAATCACAAGGCAATTAAAACCCTTGGTAGGGATATAAGAGATACTTGGGTCCATTTAAGACAGGAATGAAGAAGTCCCCCTTGGTCCCATTACAAGTAATTACAGAAGAGGTTATATGCGTCACAAAAACCTACGGCGAGGAAGCGTTGCCTAGTCACAGAAGACCTCGACATACTCGCTTCCTAAGGAGGAGGAAGAAAACGACGACAATAAAAACAATGAAGACGACGAAGACGACAATTACCAAGACGATCATCATCATCATCATCATTAAACATCATTATCATCATCATTATCATCATAATCATCACCATCATCACCATTATCATCATCATCATCATCATCATCATCATCATCATCATCATCATCATCATCATCATCATCATCATCATCATCATCATCATCATCATCATCATCACCATCATCATCATCATCAAACAACGGAGGCCGGTCATCTAGGCCGTTGTGGAACAGCAAGACATGGCCCATGGGAAATTGAGGTTAGGGACCATTTGTTGGTGAACTTTGAACGAGAAGAGTGGCAACAGGGCAGCCTTACGGTGGTATGGAGGATATGGGGTGGTGGTGGTGTAATGATGCTTGTTGTAACTGAATTTGTATCAGTGCTGTGGTTCCTGTTGGTGAAGGTGGAGTGGCAGTGACGGCAAGGGTGATCATGGTAAATGTGATGATGATGATGATGATGATATCATCATCATCATCATCATCATCATCATCATCATCATCATCATCATCATTGGTATTATCGTCATCATCATCATCATCATTGGTATTATCGTCATCATCATCATCATCATCATCATCATCATCATCATCATCATCATCATCATCATCATCATCATCATCATTATCATCATCATCATCATTGGCATCATCATCATCATCATCATCATCATCATCATCATCATCATCATCATCATCATCATCATCATCATCACCACATGTTGATCATTATCATCATCGTCACATGTTGATCATTATCATCATCGTCACATCATGTTGATCATTATCATCATCGTCATTATCAATATCATTATCATCATCGTCATTATCAAGATCATTATAATCATCGTTATCAAGATCATTATCATCTTTATCAAGATAATTCCCATAACCATCGTCACCATGATCATTATGATAAGGATGGTGCTAATGACAAAATTATGATTTTGTTGATGGTGAGGTATTAATGACATCACACAAGGGTTAGGAAGGTACATGACGTCAGAGTTGATATCATCGTTGGAACTGAGAGGATTAGAAACAATACAAGGAGGAGACTTAGTGCAAAACAAGTCATGGATAAAGCTCGGATTTAGACCAGTCTCTTCTTCATTCAACCTTAGTAGTTTGTCATAACGTTTCTATAAGGAAAAGTAGACTGTTTCACCTTTACCATGTTGGATTAATTACCACGGATTGTTCTGAGAATATCTTCTAAGTCTGAAAGATATCATTTAAGGTACAGTTGTGGGAAGGCTGCAAAAAATATATACAGGTGAATATAACACAAAGCGTATACTGAAGTACCGTTACCCATATCATCAAATGGCATCTCATGTTTATTACAATGCTTCTAGATGATATTACTCTGAAGTATATTCGCGAATCGGTTAATTAATTATTTATATAGCTTACTAGAAATTTACATATATATTTTTAGGAAACTCCAAATAAAAATCTGGTATGTCAGGATCAAACGTTTTTAGGAGTGACTTTCATAAGGTCATGGTCTGCGAGAGTAGTCTTGGAGTGATATATGGGAATAAAGTCTTGTAAATAGGTCAAGGAGGGTCAGGTGTAGAATGAGCTGTACCACAGGCAAATTAGAAGAGGTACTTTTTGTCAGCAGTAACAAGAGATGAAGTTGCTGAGGTAGTAAAGGGGAGGTTTGAGGACGATATCTGAACGGAGGTATAGTAGATGTCAAAAGTGATCAACATTCTTAAAAAAGAAAAAGAAAATTGTCTCCCATAATTATCGAATGCTGAGTGACATGTTCCGCATAAATGTCACTAAATTCTCTAAAATATCGACTTCAAAAACATACCGCTAACATCCTGTACAGAAAGAATCAATCATAGAAATTATAGATAGGAGCAATTCGCGGTGCTCATTGATTAGGATGTAGAACAGCATAGCGACGGGTTGTATATGAGAGCAGTCGAAATGTAAATTAGGAAAACCAAACAAGAAAGGAGAGCAAATGCTTTGTTTGGGTGTAATGTCAATTGCTGACAAGTGTCAAGGTTATATATAATTATGATGAGGGCACTGGTAACGGGAATAGCATTTGTGTGGTGGCTGTGTAGTCACTGTTTTGTGTGGTGGCCTGACGAACTAATTCGGCGGTAAGGGTGGCAGAGAGGTTGTTTTAGTTCATCCTTTACACTGCCTAAAACCACTTTTAAGTTTTCACTTCCCTGCTGTCGGGCGATTTCATTCAACAAAGAGTAAATATCCAAAACTCAGAGTTAATATAGGCTAGTTTGAGTATTAAAAAAATCCGACCTAGCACACACACACACACACACACACACACACACACACACACACACACACACACACACACACACACACACACACATATATATATATATATATATATATATATATATATATATACTAGCTAAATACATGTCTGTAGTTTCTGGTGTAGTGTTGGAAATACTACACTAGATGGCAATGTTGTGGGTATTACATTTAGTGAGGAGCATGACGACAAGGCAAGAGGCTTTCAGAAGGTGAGGAGGCACTCGAGAGGCAGTCTTGGTGTCTTTAGGAACCTCAGGGAGACAGGAAACTAGAGAGAGTGTATTTAGTCTGAGGTTTTATTCAGGACTCGAGTTTTGCGTTTGTGACTGGACACGAAGGACGAGAAGATCCCTAAAAAGAAAATGATAAATGAGAAGAAAAAATAGACACAGAAGTTGTTGAGGAATTGGTGTGAATACCTTACGAGCTGGAGAAATAGTAGACTCTGAATTAGATTATGTTATGAGTATGGTGATTCACCTTAACTCCCCAATAGCACACATTCTAATGATTATTCTAACTAGCACCAGGTAATTATATTCAGTTGTTGGAAGTTCCCCCAGGCTGAGAGGATTGCTTATTACTTCATTGTACAGTGCGGGTGCACGGGCTATTTGCGTGTCTTGTGGTAATTTTGAAAACACTACAGTAGATGAAGGTCCATAACTTGGTACTGCCTCCACATCGGCTGGACTCAACTTCTTCAACATGGCATTTTATTTCTCAAGTCTTCATCCTGTCTGACGCCAGATGATTTTATTCGGCCGAGAAGCAAATTCAAGACTTGTTGGGGTCTCCATCTATTCTTCAAGTAAAAAAAGAAAAAGAAAACGCAGAACAAAGATGTGTAAGATACGTCAACATATTGAACGGTTTAGCTGGAATTTCACGAAATCTGACAACCAAATATTTTTCTATCTATATTTATCTTATTTTAATTTTCCAATCCAAGTTTATAGAATACATCCGAATGACATATTCTGGTCTTACTCAAAATAAAGCCTTAGAGTAGATCATCATGAGGGAAAGGTTTTAACAATTTTTCTGTAATAAACCGCCCACCCTACCCCAAACTGAATGAAATTGTCTAGAGCCATTTGTTTGAATGAATTGGATTCAGTTAGGCCGGGTTGGATTATTTTAGGTTTGTTTAAAGGGTGAGATTAGGTTGAGCTAGGTTTAATTAATCTAGGTAGGGTTAGATTGGGTTGGGTTAGGTTGATACATATGCAAAGACCTAAAGACTTAACCACAGTTATAAGGATGTTGGCTTTCTTTTTGCTCCTACTCTATTAAAAAAAAAAAAAAGATGCAAAAATGAGGGGTCTGTTTCCTTTATTCTACCTTTCACTACAAAAAAGGGACATAGTGACGACAGTCTTTTTCCTTGTCGGTTAGAGTAAGAACTGAATAAGATTATCTGGAATTAACTTGGATAAAAACACTCAAGTATGTCGTCTGTAACCCAGTGAGGATGGATAGATAGCAGTTCACTGTTTTTATGATTACTAGTATCAAGTGATTTTGTTCAGATGAAGACAGAACCACGGATACCAAAGACTTAAATTGTTGGGGCAAAAATCTCAAGGCTCTAAAGGACAAAACAGATTGATTCCTTAAAATTGGTGACGTACTTTATGTATATTGTTATTACTAAGGAAAATTAATTCCATGGAACTTATTGTTATTAATAAGGAATATCAATTCAATGGAACTAAGAAAGCGGACCCTGGGTTGAGAGAAGTATTCATCCATTGAGACCCTTTCAGAGTCTTCCTCCTTAGTTGTAGAAATCGCTTATGTTCTTAATTTGAACTAAGTTAATATAGAACGTTACCTTGATGAAGGAGTTATGGGACATGTGATTGGGGAACTCTATTGGTCACACTCGCTCTCTTTGGCTTAGAAAAAAAAAAAAAGTTTCAAGACACCTCCCTCACAACCGGCACTTGACTTTGAATTGTTAAGTTCTTCTTTCTCTTCTCTCTAGAGCTGCTCTCAGCACGTATCTTATTTTATGATTTAATTGCTTCTTTACTTATTTATTTGTTTATAATATATCTACTTTTCTAATTTACATATTTATCCACTTTTTTTTTTCAGTATTTGTAATATGTTAATGACAAAAGACAATATCAGGAGCAGGACAGCGCTCAAACAGGAAACTAGAAACATATGAGGTGTATATCGTATAGATAAGTTATAGACGATGCCACGAACATAAATGAGAACCAAGGAGAGAAAATGGGAAGGTGTTTCAGGTAGGAAGGGCCAGCTTATGGCAACAGGGATTAGGGATGGATCAGGCAACTCATGCAAGTGGGAGTAAGGTTCTCGAGGGCAGTGGATGCAGTGGGATCATTAGGAAAAGAAGAGGATAAAGAGAACAGGAACAATTGAGGTAATAGAGGGAGCGCCAAAGAGCATGTGGGTTGCGTGTGTGTGTGTGTGTGTGTGTGTGTGTGTGTGTGTGTGTGTGTGTGTGTGTGTGTGTGTGTGTGTGTGTGTGTGTGTGTGTGTGTGTGTGTGTGTGTGTGTGTGTGTGTGTGTGTGTGTGTGTGTGTGTGTGTGCGTGCGTGCATACAAGATGAACTGGACTAAAAATAGTTGGACGTTTACAATATACGATGGTTCTGGGGTTAATCTTGTATTGAAGAAGGACTTTCATGTCACTCATGTTGGTCTGGATTTGTTACTGAAGAGAACTTTTGCTGTTCCTAGAATGCAGGAATTTCCCAAGGGGGTTTAGTTTCTTTTATGGATTATAGTATTTCTAGATATTTATCTGTCATAGGTCTTCCTCAGCTGAATGAAATAGCCTGACATAATCTAGAATAGAATCACCTCGTGGTAAGTAGAAGATAATCTATAAATCGCTTTCGTCAGCGGAAGGGTTAAAGATATCTATATCCCAAGGGATATATAAGGCTCATTTTACACGTA
>NC_134800.1:26056346-26058846 GCF_046742065.1 Oratosquilla oratoria
CTCAGGGGCGTCGTTCACCCTCGACGGGCGACGGGCCTCTGAGATCGGTGACGGGGCAGAGCACGTTGAGGGTGACGTGGGATGGGTCTGTAAGACCTGTCGCCTCGTCTTTCCGTCACCGCCTCTCTTGTCCTCTCACCAGCGCGCCCTTGAGCACACGAGAGGAGCTTTGCGGCTGACGCAGCTCCTGTACTCCTGTAGCAGTTGCTCGGCGCGGACAACGACAGTCACCGAGTACCGGCGTCACCTCGAGAGTGAACAGCATCGTTCTGCGTCTGTATCGGTCACGGCGGCGGCGGCGGCTGCAGCAGCGGCGGCGGCGGCAGCAGGGACGGCGACGACATCGACGGGTGCTGCGACGACGGCGGTAACGACGACCCCAATACCTACGTCCTCGGAAATGGGCGCCCCCACGTCTTCGTCACCCGCAATGGAGGACGCCGAGGTCGAAGCAGTGGTGCGGCAGATCACGGCGCTGGCCAAGGCTTCCCAACCAAGCACGGACACGAACGCCAACATCAGTAAGGAGCGAGCAGCGGCGGCTCAGCTCCCAAGTTGCTCAGGACCTGGACCTCAGCCGGCATCGAGCCAGTAGTAATGGCGGCAGGAGAGGGCCAACGCTTAAGCCGTAGGCTGGCACGGATCCTGGTGGAGGAAAGTTCCGTGATCCTCCTCCTTCCCCCCACCTCAACCATTATTCCTTGTCTCACATTAACTCCCCCAGTTCAACCATCCTCCAACCCTCTCAGTACCGGAGTTGTCAACAACACATGTACGTATATATATATATATATACATATATGCAAACACATATGTATGTATATATTCATGTATGATGTAGGCAGGTATATGTAAGGTATATCCATACGCTGTTACTGAAAGGATTCCAAATGCCCCTCCTCTTCCTTTTCTCCCATTCCTCTTCTTCCTTGACCTTGTATCCCAGGGGACCATCCTAATCGGACCCCTTCAACTTAACGCCTCGCATTGCCGCACAACCGGCGGCCCCCTGACAAACTATGAACCGTGTGTGTCGTGTGTCTTTGTGGTATGGGCGGTCGCTTGTCTTCGTCGCCGTCGTCGTCGTCGTCGCCGCCGTCGCCATCGCCGTCGCCGTGGTCGTCGTGCCGCAGCGAGAAGGTGGAAGAAGGCGGGGAGGAGTAGGAGTGGGGAAAGAGGTGATAAGAGGGGTTAGGGGACAAGCGACTGCGCCCTTCCTCCTCAGGACCACCTCAAGCATTCTTCCTTTTTTCAATTCCTGTTCTTCTTCATCCTTCTTGCTCTTCCTCTTCCTGATCCATACTTCTCCTGCTCCTCCCTACCCTCGCCATCTCTCTCACCACCGTTTGGCCCGATGCGCGCAGCCTCCACTGTCCATAGCCACCACCATCAGCAACTCATTCATCCAGCATCTCATCCACCCACGGCGGGGATGTACCCGTCGTCAGCCACCCCCATTCTTCGCCAAGAAACCAAATGCTCTCACCTCGACTCCCGCCACCCGGACCATCTCCACCACCACAACGAGCTCCACCATCACCACCTTCACCGCCACCTTGCCATCTCGCCATCCTTGTATCCCCTTGGTCTCGACTTCGACCTTAGGGTCGTCGTTATCGCCGTCAGTAGTATGAGGCCTACGGTACCCAAGTGGGGCCAGCGCGGACCGGAGCCCACGGAAGGCTGAACATAAGACATGCAGGGTGGGAAAATAAAAGAAGAAAGTTACTTTCCACAAAAACTGCCTGTCAGTCAGTCAGCTCCTCATGTTTCAAGATGATGTAGTCTTGCTCTGTTTTCTTCTTCGAGATGAACGTGTACATAGGAAAAGTGCGGTTGGGGGAAATCTGCTGTTCCCGCACGGCGCAGGAAGGAAGGCGAGGACGAGGTGCGAATGTGCTCTTGGCCCTACCTAACCCTTCGCCGCCGCTGCCGTCAGCAAAATGCTCTGCCACAGTCCCCACACACCACGAAACTCCATAACAATCATTTTCCTACAGCGTAAGGGTAATGGTTCCTAAAGTAGCTATATCGAATCTTGTATTACCATGTTCCTCTAGTGATAGATTCCAGCTTGTGAGCACCACACGGGTGGGGAAGGGGTCGGCTCAGCTTTGTACTCCGCTTGGCGTTTGTTCCTTTGGTTCTTGCCCTTATCTTATTTGTCCTTATTATCCCCTTTGTGCGCCAACACCGCCGCCGTCACCACCGCCGCCGCCACATCCGCCTTCAGAACCAAACTTCTTTGACCGAAACACTGCTGGCGTCGGGACGCCCATGACCTTCCAGTACACTCACGATCAAAAATAATTTCATTTCGTAAAAGAGAAAAAGAAAGAAGAAATTTCAGATAAGGTTTGAATAGAAACGAGGTATAATTATTAGATACAAATAGTTCTCTATTGGGAATCTCTCAAATTAGAAAAACCTCCAATATTCGGAAAAAATCGAAATAAAATTCCGGGTAACAGAAGTGCTTCCTTAAAATTTCATAAGTTTC
>NC_134800.1:26066346-26083846 GCF_046742065.1 Oratosquilla oratoria
CCTATGGATATCATAGCATTAAGATTTACACAGAACCCGAAGAAGACCTTGCACCTTGCAGGTTAGGGTCATCCAGATACCCATTATTTGATTGACAATATTGTTTACAGGATAGACACAGCCGAAAAACCCTCCTTCACTACGACGGTGGGGAATAAACGACAACATATATTTTTGGATATCACAGTTCCTTTATATACTTTGTATATAATATGTACCACTTGAGAGTTCCTTGGCGTTCCTAGAGTGTGGATGGAAGGTTGTCGGTGAGTCAGAGGTGGAACACGCCGAGGCAGGAGCCGAAAGGACGTTCACAATGCCACACAACCAGCCAGCCAGCCAGCCAGCCAGCCAGCCAGCCACGTAGCAGCGACACCAAGCCGCTACGTGACCACCCCAGCAGCTCACGAAGACGACAGCACTCGTCTTCACCGGTCCGTACAACTCCTCCATACCTCATAACACATAGACTTAATGGTCGAGGCAGGCCCACTGCGCTATGGGCGTCGTAATATGGGCATTTCGTTTTTGTAAGCAACTGGAAACCGAAGTTCCTACTATTTGTAATATATAGGACAAGCATGTAGTATGGCTCTCTCAGCTCGGACCCAAGAAGTGAGGAGCTCTGATAGTTCTTTGTGCATCTGCAGATGTTATTTTTTATCCAACATAACATTTGTCTGGATATTAAACATAGATAAAACGTGAAGTTTATATTCAGTGTTTTCAAACATTCTTTTTTCTCCGCCCCAACCCCTTTGATCGTAAGGTACATACATATATGTATATATGTGTGTATATACAGATGCATACGTACCTATACCATGAGTTTTAGTTTTTAGAAACGTAAGTTCCTCGTTCTAACCCCTCGCATCTGACTCAGCTAAGGTATTTCATGACTCCAAACCACAAGTCAAGTACTATTGCAGTATCTACTGTTTGCTACACGTAAGGAAAGGAGAGTAGCGTGTAGGCTACGGACAGAGATGCATATATATTTATCTGATGAAATAGTGAACATGTGGTTCTGCGACCAGACTATCTAATTTTGGAACCCAAAGGAAAGGAAGAGTCTGAAAAAGTAATATAGTTTCAAAACGATCCCCAACCCCCAATCCCCTCCACTGGTACTATAGACCTCTTCTCGTGTGTGTGTGTATGTGAAACTACAACAAAATACATAGATCGCATCATGTCAAGGATGGGTTTTTGTAAATCCAGAAAAATATTGTAGGTTAAGTGCCGAGGGTCCTGGCGTACTTGCATTCTAGCTACGAAGAATGTGGAAGGAAATTGTTGACAGAATTCTCATTGTACAAAAATGCTGCTGGCATTTGAAGTCAGGCCTGAGAAAATACAGCAGTGATTTTATGTTTGCATTCCATCATATGTTTTTAGAAAGCTAGACGGAACCAGTGAAGTTAGGAGTTTGGAAGAGAGTGGAAAAGTTGTAAATAGGGAAAACTTGTTTAAATTTGCTGAAAATGGAAATGGGAACATTAAAGTAGAAGTGCAAAAAGAAAAAGTATTCCAAAACAGCAGGAAATCTACAAAATCGGAATAAAACAAGTTATGGAATTAGTAAGAAAGGGTACATATGCATACAAAATCGAAGACATTTTATGTTTGGAATATGCAAGAAAACGTGAATGACAGAAAATGAGGTGTAGAATCTAGATGCTATCTTCATTTCCTGGCACCTTTTTACTTGCCGAGATGTCCCTAAAGCTGAAGATATGTCGAAGTCTATGTCAAAATTATTCTCAAATTCTTCAGAAATAAAGCACAAATAACACAGAAAAGATTTCGATACACAATTGTATAGATTCTAAGTCCTAATAAAACTGTTGTCGCTTCTCGAATTAGTTGAAAAAGGAATGCACAAGCTGTCCTAAATTTACACAGGCCTTGATATCTTAATTACACCAATAGCCAGGTACTTAGGAGCGCACACATGGACAAAAGTTTACGGAAAATATATATATATGATACAGTGACAGTGAGGATGAGACTTTGTACCAAGCAGCAAAAAGAACTAGTTGGAAACCAATTGACCAAAACAGTTATAATGATGATAATGATAACGATGTTGATGTTATACTTGGTTGTGAGGAAAAGGCCAAGGTAAAGGTGACTTTGATGTTGTAGTAGTTATGAAAGACCCACAAGTCCAACATGTCTAGATAGAGTTGACCTTTCTTCCACCCGAACCCTACCCTATCTCCTCTTCCTCCACCTCTTTCTCCTCTTCACCCCCTAAAATCCCTAAAACTCCCCCCTCCCCCCTTAATGACTTTTTGCTGTGTCGGTATTCCCCCAAAACAAAATGAACCAATGTTGTATCCAGCTTGTTTGTTGAAAGTTTTGATAAATATAATGATAATATACTGTGCAAGATTTAGAAGCCTTCATAGAGAAATGCAGGGTACCCGAAATGAAGCAATGTCACTTATTCTTTACGAAATAAGACCAATTCCTTGCAATGTTTTATTGCATTTGTTCCTCATAAAATTATTATTACAAGCTTATTGCAAATATAACTAATTTATAATTTGAAAAGTTCCTATATGATGTATGTAAGGTAAAAGCATTTGTGTGTAACCACTTCATTTTACCTCGCAACTGTACAATGTCAACTTCTACGGATTGTTCCTATTGTTTAGAACACTGTTTCTCATCGTGTGTAATTTCCTCTAATGAGTTTAGTTCTCAGGGCTGTACTCTTTAACGAAGTTTCAGGATCTGATGATGCACATATTTAAGGATTAACAGCCGTATACTAGAAGGAAATACGGTCCATAGTTGTTACAGCGTTTAGTCTCAGGACCTGAGATTTGGTATAAGAATATGTCCAAGTCCAAGAAACCCCATCCACCTTCAACTTCACCCATTCTGTCAATGTTATTATTATCATTTCAATTATCATCTCTTGTGTCATTTATGTTTCTAGGTTTCTAGGTTTTCATTTCATAACCGACTTGGTAATTCCAGTGATGAATTGTAGTTTGGGTTACTATTATTTTATTTATTTATTTATCTATTTATTTATTTATTTATTTATCTATTTATTTGTTTTATTTTTTATTTTTTTACTACACAGGTAGACTACTTCCTTGCCCTGGCCGACCCCCCCTTAGGAGTTGAACTACATGTCTTTCAGCACGGTCAGGGTGTAGGACAATGTTCCCATCTTACCCCGAAACCCAGTCCAGTGACAACAAACACAATAACAAAAATATGCCCTTTCACAACAACAGCAACAACAAAAACTCATCCCAGAACTACAACCCATCCCACGACTACACAGCCCAAGGCAAAACCATCCCATAACAGGTACCCATCCCACAGAAAAGTATCCCCCATAACAACAACCTACAACAACTGTATCCCATAAGCTTCAAGGGCCCTAATGGATGGATGCACTGGTGGAAGGGTGGATGAGTGCATGGATGAATGGATGAGGTCTTTATAAAGAGAAGAAAAATGAGTGTTTTACGCTATTAGTGAATTGGGATGGTGTTCTTATCTAACGATCTCTTTAAAACGTGAAGGTTTATGGGAGGATTTGTGTATCATAAACCTATATATACATATATATATAGAAAAAGCGAAGGAGTTTTGTAATATTCTGCAACTGTATCTTAGGCTTCATTTCCTTCGGCTTTACTTATCATTTCTAATTCACAGTCACTCTGCTACATTTGAACACAACTTTTTATTTGAATTATTTTACAATGGTTTGTACAACTATTACTACTACCACTACAATTACTACTATTTCTACTACTTATATTACCACTACAGATTCCCAAGTGATTGTTTTATTGCTACACGCATTGCCAGATTTAAACATGCTTGTTGACTCAACAGTACCTAATGCTTTAGTTAAGTCCATACAGCCAACGAACTCTTCACTCGCCCGATGAAATAGCCACAACCAGGGATATTGCTAATTCTATTTTGAGTATGGTTTGATGTGTGCTGCCTCTAGTTTAAAATAAGAACCGCTTCCTCACACAGACAGGGGGCGGTGTTTTCCACATACAGTGACAGTTAGTGATAACATATCTATCTAGGGAAGGCTTCTGTTTTCAGAGATGATCCGTTTTATTCTTGTTGTAAGGATGCGATGCTTCTGTAGGGCCGTGAGGTCATTCAGGTGCAAGGAACGGACACATGTAGCGTTGTTAGGAATATAAACCAATCAAAGCTAACTAGCATAGCCGGTGGGTAGTTAGTGCAGTAATCGCTCTACCACAGGAATCAAGGTGGTGGTGGTTGGAGTTCCCAAAGAACCCCACCACGGAGAGGAAAGGGCTTCTACCTCAATACAAGTTCCTAGGTCTGTGCAGGGGGAGGTTCTCTTAGCACTGTTTACCACCATGTCTGTATAATGTTCTCTATATGTGTAGCAGAGTCTCGAATTATTTATCGATACCATTAATCCAGCTCACGCATCTCGTGTCAGACAGATACTTCTCCCCAACACGCTCCTATCCCCATCATAACCTCAAACATTCCACCTACGCCAACAACCACGATCCTTCCTCATTCCTCCTCCACCTCCTAAATTTCCTTCTCCTCCTCCTCCTCCTCCTCCTCCTCCCTCTCTCTATCCTCACCTCCTACACACCTTAGCATTATCCAGGTAACTCATTCTTGGCACTTTGTTCTTCCCCTTTACCCTGTCTATTTCGACTTTCCCTATTCCCTTACCTCAATTACGTTTTACTGTTTTACTGAATTTGCCATATTTCGGTATAGATATACAAGCGTATGTGTTTGTGTTTATGTGTGTGTGGGGGGTATGTTTTGTATGTGTGTGTGTGTGTGTGTGTGTGTGTGTTTTGTATGTATGTGTGCGTGCGTGTGTATGTATATTTATGTGTATGTGTGTATTAATTGTGTGTATGTATGTGTGCGTGCGTGTGTATGTGTATTTATGTGTATGTGTATTAATTGTGTGTGTGTGTGTGTGTGTGCGTGTGTGAGTGTGTGTGTGTGTGTGTGTGTGTGTGTGTGTGTGTGTGTGTGTGTGTGTGAGTGAGTGAGTGAGTGAGTGAGAGAGAGTAGTTCTGAATGTCGGTAATTGCCATTTCCCTGGGTTGTCCATGCATAGAGAAAAAGAAAACTTGCAGTTTTGTGGTGTCCATCCTCATTTTCTGTTTCAGTATTCTTGGGCTCGTTTTCAGTTGGTGCCATTGGAGATTCGTGTCTTCATCCTTCTATCCCTTTTTTTTTTTTTTTCTAAAAAACTAGATATATTAAATTTGATTCATCTTACCTCTCTGGTCACTTCCTCGTTTCACCCCACATTAGGGACTTGAGCCATAGTCTCAGAAAATTGCAGTCTCTCGAGCTAGTCTCAGACTCTACTAGTAGTTTTTTGATCTGTGGTATCAGACTCCAAAAGCTTCTTGGGCTATGACGTCAGATTTCTCTGGTGGCTTCTTGGGCTACAACTTCAGAGTCTTTCAGTGGTCTCTTGAGCTATAACCTCACACTACTGCAGAAGCTTCTTAAGCTATGATCTCGGACTCCTCTAGAAGCGTCTTAAGCTACGGTCTTAGACTCTTCCAGTAGTTTCTTGAGCCATGGTCTCAGACTTTCCTATTGGTTGACCTATCTCGTTTCAAACATCTCTTCCCTCAGCTTGGTTTCTCAACATCGTCCTTTCCATGGCTCTTGTGTAATATTCCCCATCAAGCAGACCATTTCCACTTTGTCCCAAACCTTCACCCCCGTCGAGGCATTGACGAGTCATACGGATTCTGTTTCTGGCTCCGGATTGACAGACTTACACATCTGAGGGAAAGAAGGCGTTCTCGACCGATTACGATCTCTTTCAGAATAAGGTCCCTTAGATGAATAAAATCACACGTTTTTTAGCCGGAACAAAGGTTATGAAGTAGGTCAATGTTGCGAAGGGGTGTATGGTAAATCAACAGTAAGAAAAATCCCAAATGACATCGTCATCCTTAGTTCTGGCGTCCTCATTTCATACTTCTTTCTCCTGTCCTTTTCCTTTTAACCCTCTTACTCCTTCCTCCTCCATCATATTTTCTAACCTTCTCTTCACACCTTTCACCTCCACCTCCACCTCTTCCCCCTCTTCCTCCCACCCTCCTCCTTTTGAGAGTTGTCCCTTCTCCTCATCTTCCTTCCCTCTTCCCTTTCTCCCCACCTCCTTTTCCTGTTTTCCCCTCTCCTCCTCCACCTTTTCCTCCTCCTCCCCCTTTTCCTCCTCCTCCCCTCTTCCCTTTCTCCCCACCTCCTTTTCCTGTTTTCCCCTCTCCTCCTCCACCTTTTCCTCCTCTTCCTCCCCCTCATCTCCTCCTCGTCCTTTTCCTATTCCTCGTCCTCCTAATTTTTTCTCATTCTCCTCTTCGTTTTCTTTCTCAAACGAGTGCGAATCGTAGCCACATGATCCTTTCCTAGAAGTAATTGTTTTTTTATACATAATGTGCAGTTATATTTTGGTATATATAAGTTATATTTAGGTTTTTCTAATCCTACTCCATGTTGTCTGCTTTTGCTGATCAATAAATCTGTGAGATAATGGAGAAGACGACTTTTTGATTTATTGCCCCTTTTGTCTGAATATTAATAAAATGTTAATGTAAGAAATAATGTTTCATTTAAACCTAGAAATTTTATCAATATTTACCGTCTTAATAAAAGTTTTTTGTTTTATGATGTATTGTTCTATGTTTTTTTTTCAGCGATAGGGTAAAGCAACTTTTGTTGTCTAAAAGGATGTGTGTGTGTGTGTGTGTGTGTGTGTGTGTGTGTGTGTGTGTGTGTGTGTGTGTGTGTGTGTGTGTGTGTAATATGTATATGGGGAAGGTGGAAGAATAAGACACATGTCTAGGGCCGAGTTTATTCCTGACCGGTTTCGCTTAGAGCTTCTTCAGAGGAATGATACTCCTGGACGAAGCTGGCGGTATACATAGGAGACCCGTCACTACAATCCCACCAACTAGGTAGGGGACGCGGGTGGGTATACAGAGACCTGTATTTTGCAAAACCTGTATTAAAATGAGTAAAAGTGTAAAAATGAGGAAAAACTGACGCGAGTGAAAATATACAACCGAAGCTATGAGCTGCTTTACTCCTACTCTTTTATTTACGCTCAACTGGCCTGGACGTCAGGTTGGTTCCGAAGCTTCGAAACCCGACACAAAGACCAACAGCTAACGACCAGTGGGTGAACTCCATACACACGTCACAGGTGTGTTTCGATAATAATATTAACTGATTAATAATAATAATAATAATAATGAAAATAATATTGATAATAATAATAATGATAAAAAATAATAGTATAATAATGATATAGATATAATAATAAAAGTGATAACGATAATTATAATACCAATGATAAATAATAATATTGATAATAATAATTAGATAATAGTAATAATAATAATGATTATAATTATAGTAATAATAATCATAATAATAATAATAATGATATATCATAAGAAAAAATAATGAAAATAAAAAATAATGAAAATAATAATAATAATAATTAATAATAATAATAATATTAGAATAATGATAACTATAATATAAACATATCAATAACAATAATACTAATAATATCAATTACAGTAATAGGAAAAAGAACAATAATAATATTAATCATATTAATAATAACAACAGTAATAATGATAATAATGACAATAATAATAATAGAAATAATAATAGTAAGAATAATGATAATAACAATAATAGTAATTATAATAGAATAATAATGATTATATAAAATATTGATAGCGATTGTAATAAAAAGTTATAATAATGTTGATAATAGTATTAATGATAAAAATAATAATGATAATGAATATATTAAGTGATAATGACAATAGTAATAATAATATTAATAACAGCAATAACAATAATGATAGTAATAATAATGATAATAACAATGATAATAATAATATAACAATAATGATAATAATAAAAATAATAAAGATAATAATAATAATAATGACAATAACAGTAATAACAATTACAATGATGATAATCATAACAACAATAATAGCAAGAAAAACAACAATAATAATAATATCAATAATAGCATAAATATAAATAATAATCAATGATAAAAAATGATAATGATAATGATAACAAATAATGATAATAATAGTAATGATAATAATGATAATAAAAATATATTGATAACAATAATATAAATAATAAATTATAATAATAATAATAGCAATAATAATAATAATTACCATAAACATATTAACATTATTACTAATGACAATAATAGTAATAGCATTTATAATAATGACGATAATAATAATAATAATAATAACAATATTGACAATAATAAATAAAATATATGATATTGATAGTATATAGAATTATACTAGTAATAATGATAATGATAATGACACTAATAATAATAATAATAATAGTAATGATAATAATAGAAATAATTGCAATGAGCATAATAATAGTAATATAAATAAATAATAATAATAATAATAATAATAATGTGTGTGTGTGTGTGTGTGTGTGTGTGTGTGTGTGTGTGTGTTAGTGTGTGTGTACCTGTATATATGTGTGTATATATATATATATATATATATGTATATATATATGTATATATATATATATATATATATATATATATATATATGTATATATATGTATATATATATATATATATATATATATATATATATATATATATGTATATATATATATATATTGTCAGTGTATTTGGGTAGGATTTTTCTCTAATGCATGTTTCATCTTGATGTGGAGGGGTTATACACTAATATTTCCGTAGATCGAACAATTAATTACATCATCAACAAAGTGTACTACGATGACACTACACCTACACTAGACATTCCAGAACTTACACTACGTAAACTGCTTGAATGCTGTACAAAAGAGGTCCCGTTCACTTGCCCCCGTGGAAACAAATATTGCCAAATTGATGGAGTTGCAATGGGATCCCCCCTTGGAGTATTAATGGCAAACTTCTTCATGGGCTGCGTAGAAGAAGAAGTATTCAGTAAAATAGATAAGCCAGATATTTATTGTAGATACATTGATGATGTCTTCATTAAAACCAATAACAGCAATGAAGCTGAAAAACTCCGCCACCTATTACAAGAGACATCTGAACTCACTTTCACTATGGAAGATAGCATTGAAACAAAATGAAAATTCTTTTAATACAACAGTGTACACAAAACCCACAAACCCTGGACACTGCCTTAATGGATCCAGTGAGTGCCCTCAAAGATATAAGGACTCTACCATCAGTGCCTATATCCGAAGAGCACTAACTCACTGCAGCACATGGACACAAGTGCATGATGAAATCGAACGTTCCACTCAAGTTCTGATCAATAACGGCTTCAGTGAAAAAGAGATAAAATTTCAAACAAAGAAAATAATGGACGGCTGGCATAACAACAACAATGATAAACAAAATAAAGAGAAAATCAACATATATTATAAATCCACTTTTTCGTCAGCTTATAAAGAAGATGAACGCATTATGAAACAAATTATAAAAAGAAACATTAAACCAGTCAATCCAGAAAAAATACTAAACCTAGTGATTTATTATAAAACTAAGAAAACTAGCCACCTCCTTATTAGAAACAGCCCCCAACAAGAGAGAAAGGAACTTCAGAAATCACATGTCATCTATAGGTTCACATGTACACGAGGGAACTGTGAAGCCCTCCCATCCACCTATATTGGCATGACGACAATGAGGTTATCCCGTCGCCTCTCATACCACTTGACATCTGGAGCCCCTAAAAATCACTTAAGAGAAGCCCACGGCATAACACTAGCAAGAGAGACACTAGAGAAAAACACCGAGATTTTGGATTTATGTACTGATGATAGACGCCTCCCAATTTTAGAAGCGTTGTATATTAAAGAGTTGAGCCCAAAACCTAAATATACAAGCAGAAGACCTTAGAGCCCTTCCAAGCATGAGACAAACCGTTACAAATACAAACATGAGACATAACACCACAAACGCCAATACGAGACAAAACGCCACTCGTCCAACTACGAGACAAAACGCCACATTCCGCCACAACACAAACCCGGAGGCTCCCTAGCGCACGTGACATTTCGTCCCTGCCCGTAATACCAGGTGACCTCTCCCAGTGGTTAGCAAGTATAGGAACTCTAGTATAAAGCTTAGATCTTTACTAGAATCTTCGGATTAATTCTTATCCCTATAGCTACTGAAGAAGGGTCTTGAACCCGAAATCGCGATCTAGCTAATATGACTACATACAGCCAAGTCATAAATTTCCTTCCTAAGGAACACAAATCCATAATAAGGTATATGGAAAATACCTTTCAGAAAATTATTAATGCACAACTAGCCATCACTTTTAATGAAACATATATATATATATATATGTAGAGACAGTGGGACAAATTATGGGAAAGTTGGAGGGGGAAACACGGGTCTTTATCTGAATATCGAATTTATTCCTGACCTGTTTCGCTCACAATAGCTTACAACACTCCTCTGAAGAAGCTATTGTAAGCGAAACCGGTCAGGAATAAACTCGATAATCAGATAAAGACCCGTGTTTCCCCCTCCACCTTTCCCACATATATATATATATATATATATATATATATATATACATATATACATATATATACACATACATATATATATATATATATATATATATATATATACATATATACACAGATTCCAACTCCCGTTTTTTCATACATTCCTCAGCATCCTTTTTTTTTGCGCTCTATTCTTGCACGGAGTTCACATTGATGACTTTATCTGCTGTAGTATACTAGTCTTCTGCGATTCCCATGTTCACCCGAGCTTCCATCCACCATCTCACCCTCTCGCACTCGCTTCCACCCAATAAGGTTATTGTGTCACCAGTCACCCATTCACGCAATTCCATACCTATAGTATGTTCTTTATTTTCTCTCTTTTTTTTTTGTCTCCTGTCTCTCCTCTCCATCTATCTGTCTGTCTAACTTCCTCCCTGTCCTACTCTATACCCTTCTCTCCTCTCACCACCACCCCCTCTCTCTCTCTCTCTCTCTCTCTCTCTCTCTCTCTCTCTCTCTCTCTCTCTCTCTCTCTTTCTCTTTCTCTCTCTCTCTTCCTCTCTCTGTGTGTGTATTTGTGTGTCTTACCATATTGTATATTATCTTCCACCCGGGGCACCTTCTATTCTGATTTTCTGAATCTCTTTAATATGTCCTAGAAAATCTATATAAGCCCAAAAGACTCTTGGATTGAAGATGAAAATCCTCTGAATGCTTCTTAAATCATAAGTCAAATATTGGGAGATGTAATACCTAAACCGGATGAATTAGGAGGCAGTAAAGAAACAAGAACGAGTAAAGGAAATAGCAGATCCTAATTGAAAGAGGAAAGAAAGGCAATCTTCTTGTCTAAGAAGCGCAATTAAGCACCTACGTTGCAATAATGACACGATTAAGCAAGACAAGAGATTAAGTTTAAGAAGTTTCTGAGTTGTAATTGGGTCCTGGAGCATCTAAAATGCAAAACAGCGCATATAAGAGCAGACTGCCCTCCCAAGGCCTTTGCAAAGCGTTTGCTAATTGGTCGAGATCTTCTCCATTACGTTGATTGGCTGAGCTGGCAAGCCGCATTGAAAGGACGCTGCCTATTGGACAGAAATTTCTGAATGGTGGTCATCGCCTCCGACACCGCTGATAGACTGATAAAACCAAAATTTCTTTATTTGATAGGTGATTTGATTCTATGTTCATTTAAGTTTCCACATTATTAATGAACGGATAAAATGAAAAGTACTATTAGGTGATGCTTATAATTAGGTCGTCGTAAAGAACAAGTATACAGTATATAACATCTACAGATTCTGGTCTGCAGTATTAATCTATAAATTCATGACCCAGTCATGCATTATTAATGTGTTGGAGCAACGAACCATCGACAATTAACAATATCAATCCATTCATGGATAGACACTTATCTGACGTCAACCATATATAAATTAATCAATTAAACAAATGAAATATACCGCAGATTAAAAAGAAACGCCTTCACGTGAATGAAATTGCCTGACATTAGCCAAAATAAAGTTACAAAGAATATCAACTGGTATTAACTATTTGATTTAGAGATCACTTCACCGTTTAACACGATTTAGAAATGTATAATTCAGTACAATTAGTTTAATGTTTCATGCTTTTCTACACACAATTATGTATATATATGAATATATGGTAGATAGATACACACACACGCATATATATATATATATATATATATATATATATATATATATATATATATATATATATATACACACACATATATATATATATATATATATATATATATATATATGTATGTATGTATCGTATATATACATATAAATATATATATATATATATATATATATATAATATATGTATACATATGTATTATATATATATATATAATATATGTATACATATGTATTATATATATATAATATATGTATACATATGTATTATATATATATATATATATATACTATATTATATATATATCATATATATATATATAATTGTACATAAATATATATATATTGTATATGTATAATATATATGTATATATATAATATATATATATATTATATATATATATATATATATATATATATGTATATATAGATTGTGTTATATGTATGTATATGTGTGTGTGTGTGTGTGTGTGTGTGTGTGTGTGTGTGTGTGTGTGTGTGTGTGTGTGTGTGTGTGTGTGTGTGCGTGTATATACACATATATATATATATAAATATATATACATATGTTATATATATGTTATATATATATATATATATATATATATATATATATATATATAAATGCATGTATGTATGTATGTATACCAACAGGTTTCACTGATTTGAAACCCGCATCTTCATAATGACTGGCAACGGTGCTTGGGTGCTTCCATAAAATGAATTATTATATTTGTTGTATTTTTGTGGGCCCGGTTTTGTGTTACCGAATCAAGCAGTAGGAAGGTAGTTACCTTTTCTAAGCCCTCTTTATTTGTAAAGTTGGAGAAACTCTAGACATATTTAGGAGATATCTCGGTCCCTGGTCAAGAGACCAACGGTGGTTATTCTTAAAAAAATCTTTCTCATATAAATCCTTGGAAGGGAAAGATTTATATAAGGAAAGATTCTTTAAGAATACCACCGGTGGTATTCTTAACAAACTTCTTTCCTTATATATTTTCCTTCCAAGGATTTATATAAAATTTATATAAGTAAAGTTTTTTTAAGAATACCACAGCAACCTCCAGGAGAGGTTGAGGGTACTGATGGGGTTGGGAGACGGACAGGAAAGAGATGACTATCATCAACGTCCGTCTCTCTGGACCATTGCTTGTTGGCACTTGTGGTAATGTAGATGACACATACAAAAACCCAATTTTTTTTAATTCTAGTTTGCGTGGCCCTCATGTACCCTGTCCTCAATCTTGGTCTTATTCACACAATCACTACGCCCGCTCTCGCACGCCCACAGCCCTCTCGTGTTCACCCCGGGAGTAGAGTCTGTGTTGAGTGGACTACCCGCATTGCCGAAGAGCGGCATTGCTTTCAACAGCTTGCATTATATGCGACACTGAAGATTTCATTCAAGTTAACAAACTCACATAAGGCAGTGTCGTTCCTTTTCTCCTGTTTAGTCTTCGTCCAAGCGAAAGGAATTCTTGCAGAAAGAGTTAGGTAACAGACACCAGTTAAAATTACACTTCTTTTCAATTTAATGTGCTGGATAAACTCAAAAGTGATCGCTATCCAGGCGGTCTCCTTCATGCAGATACTCATGCACTCACTCACACACACACACACATACACATACACACACACACACACACACACACACACACACACACACACACACACACAATTTAAATTTCCCCAAAATCTATGAAAGACGAAGCCTTTAGGACAGCAAAAGGTTGGTTAACCCAGTAGCTGTGGAGGGGTCTCCCTCAGCTGAATGAAATCACCCCGAGAAGTATGGGTGTACCTCAGACTACGCAAGACCATAGGCTCTAGCCTACCAGCCCCACAATCCACCCAAGCTCATGTCCAAGAGTGAGGCCTCCAATCTATGGCCCTAACTCATAAGCCCCACAGGTCCAATCTTCTGAATCCCCAAACTAGCAGCCCCCTTGGCTGCAAGTGTCCCAGAGCCAGGATTCCAGCCACTTCGGTTCCCCCCGACCAACTCCCAGTCCCCAAGGTTTCCATACAGCGAGGTATAAGGTCACCTACACCCCCAGGCCACCATCCCCATCTAAGCCCACTAAGCCTACAGAACCCAATACCTTCAGGTCCCTCCCTCTCCCAGGACCTGGCCCTGCCTCTAGGTATTCAGGACTCCAGGCTCCCTATACCACCATGCCCACGATGACACATCCATCTTCCCTGACGGAGGCCTCCAGCCGAATGCCCTTACCCCCGACCAATAGATTCAGACTTTGGAGCCCCCATTCTTCCAGATCTCTTGATCCTAAAACCCCAAAAACCCCCATGGCCAAAACCATCAGTGTCTCCATCCTAGACAGCAAGTCCCCCCCCCCAAATTTCAATCAGGCACCAAGGCCTCTAGGCCTCCGCAGACCGCTGCTCCACCAGGTTCCAGAAATCTCAAGCTTGCCTTTGTCCACAGGCATATATGTTTCTAATGAGACCCCCAACCGGACCAACTATGCCCACATCTCTAAGCAACCAGACACCCAGGTTTCTATGACCTCCAGGTCTCGAAGCCATACTTAAAGACCCATACTTACGGACCGAGACTCCAATCCCTTGGAGCTATACTCTAAAACAAAAACGCTTCCAGAATCCTTGGTTATATGTTCTCCTGGCTCCCCAGGAACCCAGGCCCCCAGAACCTTCAAGGTCTCAACTCCCTGGCCTCCTAGATCCCATACAGCTAAACACAAATGCACAAGCCTAAAAGCTACCATGCCCACCCAGGCTTTCCAAACATACAAATCAACTACTACTACTACTACTACTACTACTACTACTACTACTACTACTACTACTACTACTACTACTACTACTACTACTACTACTACTACTACTACTACTACTCTGGCGCTACAGGCCCATTGAAGTCCTGGCCGCTACAACAAGATACCTCCAGACTCTCCAATCCTCTGCTAACATCTCTATATCGTCGGGGTCGACGTCAAGGGCTCGCAAATCAACAATATTAAAAAAAAAAAAACAATCTCTCAGACTCTTTATCCCTGTGTTCCCCAGCTCCTTAAGAGCCCCAGCTCCCCAGTACCTCTGGTCCTTTGACCCATAGACACCCAAGCACAAAGGCGCCCAGCCCCCTCTCCCACAGGTCTCTAGTTCCGCAGACTACCAGAACCCTCCCCCATCTGGCCTCCAGAACTCTCAGGATTTTAAGTTCATGCCCGTAGACCCAAAAAGAGACCCTGGGCCCCCATTATGCAGATCTAGACCCATGAACTAACAGATAACCAGACCCACTGTCTTCATGTCCCCCAGGCTCCCTAGAGCCCCAAACCCCTAAGGTGTCTCTCTGTCTTCTAACCCCACCTTCAGGGTCCCAAGTTTCCAGTCCCTCAGATAATCCAATATAGTAAAAAATAAAGTCATCAAAAGCATTTATAAGTTTTTGTGAAAAGCTGCCAATAACAAACGAAACTAAAATATAATCTGATCAGCGGTAAAATATCAAAATTCCTACAATGAACGCAACTAAGAAGTTTTCCACAATGTCACGTCTGTCACTCCCAGTCTCCTCCAGGTTATCGTCAAATCAGCAACAATAACAACAACAATAAAAGAGTTTCTTGGATCCCCCATTAGTCTTTAAGCAATCTTGGTTTCATGAGTATCCCTTTTAGAGAACCCTGGGACCTTTCTGGGTCCTGCTGGGGCCTCCCTGATACCTGAGGTCTCAATAAAAAATTTGGGGTCTTTACTGAGACTTATCTAGGCCTCCGTAGTGCTAATGGAGCCTGGGTTCCTGGGGAGCCAGGAGAACATATAACTAAGGATTGTGGAAGCGTTTTTGTTTTAGAGTATAGCTCCAAGGGATTGGAGTCTCGGTCCGTAAGTATGGGTCTTTAAGTATGGCTTCGAGACCTGGGGTCATAGAAACCTGGGTTTCACTTTGTGTTTGGAGGCCTCACTCTAGTGCCTCACCATGACGTCCTGGAGTCTTGATGATAAGGTCCCCATGCTCAACCACGCTATCCTGGTTCTTTTTAGATACCTGCCCTCGAGGTTCTTTGAAATGTTTCGGGTCGTCCAGGAGACTCTGGTTACTAAGTTTTCCCTAACGTCTCCTGGATCCTCCCTGCGTCCTCCGAAGTCATTTCTGACACCTAAGGGGGTTCTCCTGAAACCACTTGAAACATCAATGAAACCTCTTATTGTGTTTCAGGAACTTCCTGGGGCCTCCCCGGAGTATCCTGGGGTTCTCACTGGAGCCTCCAGATTCTTTCCTGCCGCCTACCTTGTCTCGCTGAATCCTCCAAGCATACTTGTTGCCTTTGTCAGGATTCCTTGGGAGACTTCCGGAACTTCCCTGGATCGACTTGGGACCTCCCTGGCACCTAGGGTCTTCCAGAAATCTCCCGTGGCCTCGCTAAAACCTATTCGTCTTTCACTTAGGGTCTCACGAGGTCTCCCTGGGGCCTCCAAAGGTCCTGAGGGCTCCAAAGGCCCTGAGGCCTCCAAAGGCCCTGAGGCCTCCAAAGCCCCTGAGGCCTCCAAAGCCCCTGAGGCCTCCAAAGGTCCTAAGGCCTCCAAAGACCCTGAGGCCTCCAGAGGCCCTGAGGCTTCCACAGGCCCTGAGGCCTCCACAGGCCCTGAGGCCTCCACAGGCCCTGAGGCCTCCACAGGCCCTGAGGCCTCCACAGGCCCTGAGGCCTCTAAAGACCCTGAGGCCTCCAAAGGCCCTGCGGCCTCCAAAGGCCTTGAGGCCTTAAGAATAATTCCTTGGTCCTCCAAGCCTTCTTTGGGGCTTTCTGGAGTCTTTCTGGAATGCACATTTTACATTTTTAAGCCACTTTATTGCTTTATGGGGACTTTTCTTTGGAATCGCATGATCTTTCTAGTTCCTGTAGGTTATCGCCCATGTTCCTATTGTCTTCCCAAACCTTTCTGAGGGTTCACGAAGTCCTCTGGGTGCCTTCTTCGGATCTTCTGGGGGCTAACCTGCATGTTCAGTGGTCCTCCCTGGTGTTCCCTGAGGCCTTTCTGGACCTTGCTGGGGTCTTCCTGGAATCTCTTCTAAGATAGGAATATCTTAGCAGATAGTTAATTTGTATTGAAAAAAATAAATGAAAACTCAATGCTTCAAACTTGTGCTACACAAGCGTAGACTCAGAGGTGACTTGATACAGGTCTTTAAAATTCTAAAGAGAATTGACAACATCAAAAGTGACAAAATTTTCACATTGAATGAGAAT
>NC_134800.1:26091346-26096346 GCF_046742065.1 Oratosquilla oratoria
AGCGTTGCCGGCCGGTTGTCTTTCGTATGTTGATTCATCATTCAAAAGATCGGACATTTTGTCCAGATAATCAATTTTATTTAAAATAATTACTCCGCCGCCTTTGTCGGCGTGGGTGATAATAATGTCATTATCATTACTCAAAGTCTGAAGGACTTCTCTAAATCTTTTGGGAATAACAAAACGATTACAATCGGCCAAGGCTTGGTAACATGTTATTACCCCTTGGGTGAAACCTTTATCAACTTCGTTCTCAGACCATTTATAATTATTGTTCACATTTCTCTTGTAGTCCTTACCTTTTCCTCCTATATCAAATTTAAGTCCCAAAGACAGTACCAATTTCTCGTCTTTAGATAGCTGTCTGTCTGAAAGGTTGGTCACAAAGTCATTCCTTTCCAATTTGTTCCAATCACTGTTATTACATAACCAAAGTAGCTTACGTTTAAGTTTTTGTTCTAGTACAACATAATCCTTATTTAATCTACTTACCAGCCCGAAGGGTAGGGTTACCTTTCTCTTACCATCGCTGATTTCGTCCAACTTGTCCTGTAACGTTTCACAGGATTCCTCTAAGTATGTCCTGGCGCTGTCTGTGAATGGGTGTTCATCACTTCTTAGCTGTTTCGGAGCCGATCTAGGGAGAACCATCTCATCGAGGCAATTCAGGAGAAATCTCCTACGGAGTGTAAGGCTTGTGATCCGTTGCCTTCTGCTGTATTCCTTCCACATCTCACCTCTTCCACCACCTCTCGACATATTTAAGATTATTTCAGACAAATGAGAGAGAATGTGGGTGGGGAAGGGCAAACGAAGATGTGTTAGGAATAGAGTTTATTGCCCTAACGTTGCGACCAACTTGGTCTTCTTCAGAGGACTACAGCATTACAAACGGATCACAATTCTTATATTCGTAGTGAGAGGGAACCCGCCAAGGTATGAGCGTCATGTTTTCCCTTTGGCTAACGATTTAATTATTAGGACACTTGCTGCTTTCGAGAGGCATTTAAATCCGTCTCTGTCGTTGTTGTTCTTGTTGGCGGCGATATGTGCAGCTTCCACAGTTTTTCTCATTTTCTTCTCAAATCCCTCGTGTAGAATTTCTGCGTTGTTCCAATCAGGTAGATGTCCACATTTGTCCAGGTGACGAACCAGGGAGTTAGATGTTCTATGAGCCCTGAGATCGTTTTTGTGCTCATTCAAGCGTTTATTGAACCCTCGACCTGACTCACCGAAATAAGATGATGGACAACCGTTGCATGGAATACGGTAAATGACACTGAGATTATTACGCATATTGTTATGTTTCTTAAATATTTTTCCTATTTTATTGGAAGATATTTTTGCTATATTTATTCCACCTTTTAACAACATTGAATTTAAACAGATTAGAGGTCTCGCAATGGGGAGTCCATTATCTGCTGTCATGGCATGTTTATTCATGGAAGTAATAGAAATGGACAAATACATCAACATCATGGGAAGAGGTACCACTTGGTTAAGGTACGTGGATGACATAATCGTGGTGATGCCAAAAAGAACTAATATAGAAAATAAGTTGAGAAGACTCAACGCTGTGAATAAAGACATTCAATTCACAGTTGAACTAGAAAAAGAGTGTAATTTACCATTTTTAGACACGTTGATACACAGAGGTTCTCAACAGGTAAGTTTCTCGGTGTACAGGAAACCCACCAATAGGGACGACTTTGTCCATTATTTTTCAGCACACAGCAGACGTGTTAAAACGGGTGTTCTAATAGGTTTCTTTCTCAGAGCTTTTCGTATCTGCAGTGAAGAATTCCTAGAGGATGAACTTACTTACATCAAGAATACCTTTAGGAAGCTGAAATACCCCGGAGGTTTGATCACCAGGACAACGAGGAAAGCCAAGAAGATCTACGATGGCTCAAACGTCCGAACCACGGGAAAGGATAAGTCTCATTTTATTTCTGTCCCTAATTCTATAAACACCATAGCTATTGATGATTATTTGTCAAAAGGTGGAATAAATATAGCAAAAATATCTTCCAATAAAATAGGAAAAATATTTAAGAAACATAACAATATGCGTAATAATCTCAGTGTCATTTACCGTATTCCATGCAACGGTTGTCCATCATCTTATTTCGGTGAGTCAGGTCGAGGGTTCAATAAACGCTTGAATGAGCACAAAAACGATCTCAGGGCTCATAGAACATCTAACTCCCTGGTTCGTCACCTGGACAAATGTGGACATCTACCTGATTGGAACAACGCAGAAATTCTACACGAGGGATTTGAGAAGAAAATGAGAAAAACTGTGGAAGCTGCACATATCGCCGCCAACAAGAACAACAACGACAGAGACGGATTTAAATGCCTCTCGAAAGCAGCAAGTGTCCTAATAATTAAATCGTTAGCCAAAGGGAAAACATGACGCTCATACCTTGGCGGGTTCCCTCTCACTACGAATATAAGAATTGTGATCCGTTTGTAATGCTGTAGTCCTCTGAAGAAGACCAAGTTGGTCGCAACGTTAGGGCAATAAACTCTATTCCTAACACATCTTCGTTTGCCCTTCCCCACCCACATTCTCTCTCATTTGTCTGAAATAATCTTAAATATGTCGAGAGGTGGTGGAAGAGGTGAGATGTGGAAGGAATACAGCAGAAGGCAACGGATCACAAGCCTTACACTCCGTAGGAGATTTCTCCTGAATTGCCTCGATGAGATGGTTCTCCCTAGATCGGCTCCGAAACAGCTAAGAAGTGATGAACACCCATTCACAGACAGCGCCAGGACATACTTAGAGGAATCCTGTGAAACGTTACAGGACAAGTTGGACGAAATCAGCGATGGTAAGAGAAAGGTAACCCTACCCTTCGGGCTGTAAGTAGATTAAATAAGGATTATGTTGTACTAGAACAAAAACTTAAACGTAAGCTACTTTGGTTATGTAATAACAGTGATTGGAACAAATTGGAAAGGAATGACTTTGTGACCAACCTTTCAGACAGACAGCTATCTAAAGACGAGAAATTGGTACTGTCTTTGGGACTTAAATTTGATATAGGAGGAAAAGGTAAGGACTACAAGAGAAATGTGAACAATAATTATAAATGGTCTGAGAACGAAGTTGATAAAGGTTTCACCCAAGGGGTAATAACATGTTACCAAGCCTTGGCCGATTGTAATCGTTTTGTTATTCCCAAAAGATTTAGAGAAGTCCTTCAGACTTTGAGTAATGATAATGACATTATTATCACCCACGCCGACAAAGGCGGCGGAGTAATTATTTTAAATAAAATTGATTATCTGGACAAAATGTCCGATCTTTTGAATGATGAATCAACATACGAAAGACAACCGGCCGGCAACGCTGATATAGAATCAGCAAGATTCAATACAGAAGCGAGAAAAATCCTACGTAAATCAACCAGGGGAAAAAAGTTGTTAGGATTACTAGAAGAAGCTCCAAAACCCCCGTTAATGCACGGTCTTCCTAAAGTACATAAGGTAAATATCCCCATGAGGCCCATAACTTCAGGGATTGGTAGCGCTCCGCACAGACTAGCGAAATGTCTGGCAAAACCCCTTTCAAACGTCATCGGTTCCATCAGCGGGGCCCATTTAAGAAATTCTTCCGACCTGATCCAGAGACTTAAGGATCTGAATGTAAGTGATAAGAAGTTGGCAAGCTTCGATATAACAGCGTTATTCACAAATGTTTCTGTTTTTCGATGCCCTAGAAGCAGTGAAGAAAGTAACAACAGATATCGATGATGATATCCTTCCAGTCCCAAGATCTGATTATATAAAACTTATTTCCATGTGTGTCAAATTTGGTTATTTTATGTTTAACAACATTGAATTTAAACAGATTAGAGGTCTCGCAATGGGGAGTCCATTATCTGCTGTCATGGCATGTTTATTCATGGAAGTAATAGAAATGGACAAATACATCAACATCATGGGAAGAGGTACCACTTGGTTAAGGTACGTGGATGACATAATCGTGGTGATGCCAAAAAGAACTAATATAGAAAATAAGTTGAGAAGACTCAACGCTGTGAATAAAGACATTCAATTCACAGTTGAACTAGAAAAAGAGTGTAATTTACCATTTTTAGACACGTTGATACACAGAGGTTCTCAACAGGTAAGTTTCTCGGTGTACAGGAAACCCACCAATAGGGACGACTTTGTCCATTATTTTTCAGCACACAGCAGACGTGTTAAAACGGGTGTTCTAATAGGTTTCTTTCTCAGAGCTTTTCGTATCTGCAGTGAAGAATTCCTAGAGGATGAACTTACTTACATCAAGAATACCTTTAGGAAGCTGAAATACCCCGGAGGTTTGATCACCAGGACAACGAGGAAAGCCAAGAAGATCTACGATGGCTCAAACGTCCGAACCACGGGAAAGGATAAGTCTCATTTTATTTCTGTCCCTAATTCTATAAACACCATAGCTATTGATGATTATTTGTCAAAAGGTGGAATAAATATAGCAAAAATATCTTCCAATAAAATAGGAAAAATATTTAAGAAACATAACAATATGCGTAATAATCTCAGTGTCATTTACCGTATTCCATGCAACGGTTGTCCATCATCTTATTTCGGTGAGTCAGGTCGAGGGTTCAATAAACGCTTGAATGAGCACAAAAACGATCTCAGGGCTCATAGAACATCTAACTCCCTGGTTCGTCACCTGGACAAATGTGGACATCTACCTGATTGGAACAACGCAGAAATTCTACACGAGGGATTTGAGAAGAAAATGAGAAAAACTGTGGAAGCTGCACATATCGCCGCCAACAAGAACAACAACGACAGAGACGGATTTAAATGCCTCTCGAAAGCAGCAAGTGTCCTAATAATTAAATCGTTAGCCAAAGGGAAAACATGACGCTCATACCTTGGCGGGTTCCCTCTCACTACGAATATAAGAATTGTGATCCGTTTGTAATGCTGTAGTCCTCTGAAGAAGACCAAGTTGGTCGCAACGTTAGGGC
>NC_134800.1:26106346-26111346 GCF_046742065.1 Oratosquilla oratoria
CCATTATCACCATTACCACCACCACTACCACAAAGCTACCTGCCAGGGTATCACCTAATTCTTTATTCGAACAACTATCAATGTAATAATCAACACCACCAACACCATAATCTCAACACCGTAACTCTGGAGTTCAATTGTCGCTACAACAAGACACTCATTTTGAGATCAACGCGAGATAAGCCCTCCTCTGTATCATAATGATCACCAAGTGTAAATAAGTTTTCTAAAAACCCCTGCGAGCGTGTCTGCGTGCACCTGAGTTGATACGTTCGCTTGTGTGAGCCAGCAGATATGAAGGTGGTCTGAAGGATACGTCTGCTATTCTCTGTAATGGTCAGAATTAGAAAACACACACACGCATATGGAAGTATGTAATCACACACACACACACACATACACACACACACACACACACACACACACACACACACACACACACACACACACACACACACACACACACACACACACACACACACACACACACACACACACACACACACACACACACACACACACACACACACACACACACACACACACACACACACACACACACACACACACACACACAGACATACACACACACACACACACACACCTCGTGGCACAGTGGTTAAAGTTCCCGGCTGTCACTACAGCGGTCCAGGGTTCGAATCCAAGACCTGATCCAAGACCATGGTGAATCACACACACACACGCACACACACACACACACACACACACACACACACACACACACACACACACACACACACACACACACACACACACACACACACACACAATATGATTGGAAAAATGTGAGAAGAATGAATTTCTAAAGTATAGACCAATGTCTTTGATCAATGTGGTACCCAAAAACTTGAGAAGAAATTGTGAAGAGGGTCGAAATCTCTGGAAGAAAAAAATCCTGAAAAAGAAACTCATGTTTCCACTGTATTGAGTTTTTACTCAGAAGCAATCGATATGCTGCAAGAGAGATCACTATGTGGAGTGTGTTTTCCTGGATCTAAAAACTGGAAAGAGTGCCTCATAGGAATAATAATGAAAGCTGGAACGTATAAGAGGTGTTACAGGGAATTTACTGGAATTGATGAGAGAATTTCTGAGGATTAGATTAATGAGAACAACAATGAACGACATGCTTGGTGGTAGGCAAGTTGCTGGTAGAGACCCGTAGGGGTCAGTGTTAGCGCCAGTAATATTCTTGGTATATGCTAATGACATGATAGATGATTCGACCAGTTATGCTAATTCATTTGTTGGTGATGCGAAGGTCATGAAGAAAGTGAAGAACATAGAGGATTGCAGGTTGTAACAGAACGTTCTGGATAAAGTATATCAGTGGATATTGAATATGGGTGTAGAAACAGATCATCATTTTTCTACAGACAGAAAATCAGAGGAGAGGAACTTAAGAGTGATACTTATGAAGTAATTGTTATCAAAAACACTCATTAGGATAGTTTAATTTACTGAAGAACATAAGAGCAGTGCTCTAATACATGAACAAATTGATGGAAACATTATCAAAAGCCTGATTCGCCTTAGATTGGAGTATGATCCAGCGATATGGTCGTCACACAATAGCATACAGACAAAACAGTGGAAAATTGAAATAGCAGTGGTTAAAAAAATTCTAGATATTGCTGTTAAAACATGCAGAGAGAAATTATTATTCTGTGGCAGCCAGCAATGGCGAAAAAAAGAATCAGAGGTGACTTGTTATTAGTGGTTTTCAGAGCTCCATGTCTCCTATTTTTTTTTTTTTTAACAAATAATCAAAGATCAAAATTGCTTGTAATTTTCCTCCTTTGTTTGAGTCACTGTTTAATTTCTAAATGTACAATACCATGACTGTCTCCTCTTACTGTTACTTTTTTCTGGTTCCAATCAACAATTTTGTCTATATCTTCCTGTCACAATTTTCTTTATTCTTATTTTTGTCAATATCTTCGCGTCGTGTTCGCATACGTTGATATAACTGTTTGTTCAATCCATCATATCGTTGACGTATATTACGAACATTACAGGTGCCAGAACCGAGCCCTGTGGTACCTCACTAGTCACTTCCTACCGGTCCGGTATCTCATCCTTCAAAGCTGTTCTCATGAGTGCGAGCGTGTGTGAGAATATGTGTGTGCACGTGTGTATGCGTATGCGTGTGCATATGCGTGTGCGCGTGTGTGCGTATGTATATGCGTGTGCGTATGTGTGTGTGCGTTTGTGTGTGTTTGTGAATGTGTGTGTGTGTGTGTGAATATGCGTGTGTGTGTGTGCGCGCGTGTGTGTATGTGTGCGTGTGTATGTGTGTGGGCGTCCATGTGCGTGTGTGTGTGTGTCTATATGCGTGTGTGTGTGATCGTGTGTGTGTGCGTCCATGTGCGTGTGTGTGTGATCGTGTGTGTATGTGTGTGTGTGTGTGTGTGTGTGTGTGTGTGTGTGTGTGTGTGTGTGTGTGTGTGTGTGTGTGTGCGTGTGTGCGCGCGCGTATGTGTATGTGTGCATGTGTATGTGTGTGTGTGCATCCATGTGCTTGTGTGTGTGTGTGTGTGTGTGTGTGTGTATGTGTGTGTGTGTGTGTGTGTGTGTGTGTGTGTGTGTGTGTGTGTGTGTGTGTGTGTGTGTGTGTGTGTGTGTGTGTGTGTGTGTGTGTGTGTGTGTGTGTGTGTGTGTGTGTGTGTGTGTGTGTGTGTGTGTGTGCGTGCATGTGTGTGTATGTGTATGTGTGTGTGTGTGAGTGTGTGTGTGTGTGTGTGTGTGTGTGTGTGTGTGTGTGTGTGTGTGTGTGTGTGTGTGTGTGTGTGTGTGTGTGTGTGTGTGTGTGTGTGTGTGTAGGTGTGGGTCTTTAATGAAGCATATGAGTATAATATGCTCAATTGTCTTGTGTTGTAAATTTTGAACTTTTATTCATTGCATCTTGGTGTTACGTACTACTTCTTTTGGCTTACGCTACCAATAGTACAGCGGTTAAGGCAACAATTGTGTACTTCTTGAGACAAGCATGGAACTTGGTATACGTATAGTCATTGGTACATTAAATACAAGCTAGGTACCCATCGCTATCATCTTGGCTACAGGCCGCCATCTTGAATTTCAAAATGGCTGTCATGAAAATTTTTAGTCGGAGGTATCTCTCTGTAGATGATATATAAAGATGATTTTAGTGTTTAAACCTACATTTGCTCAGAAAACTCTTTCTAGGAATGATTTTTATCATCAGAGGACGATTTATAAATTAGATCCCCTTGTGGATCCCAGAAAAGGGATTTCAAGGTGATATAATGCCTGTAGATATACACATACAGAGTAATTATGATATGAAATATAGATAACCGATATACTTTTACTCCATGACAAAATAAATGTATGAAATTCAGTGGTAAGTTGCTCTTGCCTCAAAGGCAGCACTCCTGCCACTCTTCGTGAAAATGCACACAGTGTGTACATAGTTTCACATGCTATGGAGATGATAAGACTGGCAATTCACTCTGTCAATCCACTACAGGTTCCTACCATTGTAGCAGACCAGCCACTATATGTCATTGCAAAACAGGTGTAGTGGACCAGACCAGACCTCTCTGGAGAAGATATGATGTATGGTTATGATGGCTGGCCTGTCCACTGAAGTGAACTTATTGAAGTTGCTGCGCGGAGACTGGCTGTGGGATGGTGACTGGATGGCCACAATAATAGAGATTGATGTCACTTCATCTGGTCGAACAGAATCAATGTTGTTTGGCGCACATGTCACACTAAGCAGGTATGCATGCCAAGTGACATTTGGATCACTTCAGCTTTTGCAAAACGGTGCTTATCAGCAGTATGTGGGACAAACTGCAGCTGGCCAGACACCTTTACCACATAAGCAATGGTCTGCAAAGCAGAGCAAAGAACAGCCACAGTTCAAATACTGGACACTGGCACTGGAACTGATTTTTTTTATTTTTTTATTTTATTTTTTTTTACAGTTCATCCACTCAGTTTGGGAAAGGAATTTCCAGTTGTACACCCAATGTTTGCTGCAGATTCTTCCATCTGTCTTTGCACTTGACCACACAAACTACATCAGATGGTTATCTGCACATATTTCAGACATGATCAACCTTGAAGTAACACATCCTGGTGTCTACAAGGAATTTATGAATGACAATTAAGTTGTGCAGAAAACCCAAAAAGTCTTCTCTGCTATGGCAATGGACCAATGCTATGAACAACTCAATGCTCTCAATAAGAGCAAGGGTGGTGCTATTGGCCTGACAGAGAATCTACAGGCTCTTGAATGATGAATGGTGGTAGGAACAGAGATCTCTAGTCTTGTGTTTGAGTTTGAAGAAAATATGCATACAGTCAACTATGAAAAATCAGCAAAGTGGAGAACGGAAATTTTTTCCTTGAACACAGTGGAGACACGATCACCCTTGACACTAACTAGAGCCATTATCAGCACTGATGTACTATAAACATACCATTGAAGATATAACCAAAAAAGCAGTACTGAAAATATGTTGAAGGACGTCTTCAAACTAAGCCAAATAAGCCAGTGAGTGACCTTGTGACAAAGAACAAATTGTTATTCTTTAGCTCACGTTCTACAAAGTAGTTGTCACAAATCAAGGAGAGATATATATCAATGAAAACAAATAGCAGCCTATTTTCCAGGCTCTATATTGTTTGTGAAGCCAGACAAGTTGTCCCTGACAAGTACTTTGAACATGAAAACCAGAAATTTCCACCATCCATTTCAAATATGGGTCAGCTCCGATAAGAAAAATCAGATTTACTGGAATGCCTGGAAAAGCTTCCTCCTTCATTGCATCATGCTCCTGATATTGATGGTGCTAATATTGTTCAAATGCGGAAGCCACATGACAGCTGCACCTTTGAAGATTATGCTCACCAGATACTTCTTTACCTTACTTCCAAAGTAGAATTTATCAGCAGAATCGACCTTTTATGGGATAAATACTTTTCTGGGAGTCTCATGCAGTCCA
>NC_134800.1:26161346-26166346 GCF_046742065.1 Oratosquilla oratoria
TATATATGAATATATATAAATATATATATATATATAATATAATGTATATATATACATGTATATATATATATATATATATATATATATAGAGAGAGAGAGAGAGAGAGAGAGAGAGAGAGAGAGAGAGAGAGAGAGAGAGAGAGAGAGAGAGAGAGAGAGAGAGAGAGAGAGATGGAGAAAAAGACAGACACAGATAGCCAGACAGATAAACAGGAATAGATAAAGATTACCCCAAATATCACCGCTCCGTTAAAATTTGAGAAGATCTAATGACATTTCGGAAAAAAAAAAAAAAATGTAAGCTTCTTGAGGCACTTTTGTGACCCCCGACCGTACTTGTTTCTTTGATTGTGAATCAGATCCTCGTGTTTCCCCCGGCAGTGACCTGTGTCCACCTTGGGGTTTTCCCCTCGAAGGCCCTTCCCCCTCTTCCTTCCTTCCTTCCTCCCCCAGCCTCTCGATGTTTCCCCTCCTAAGTGGAAATTGATTAAAACGGGCCAACGAGTGTTGGAGCAATTAAGGCTTGGCCATCACACGAGGAGGGATGGGTCGGGATTTGGATCTCCTGCGAGAGGTGGAGGGCGAGGAAGAGGAGAAGAAAGAAGAGGAGGAGGGGGGAAATGAGAGGAAGAGGAGGAGGAGGAAAAAGAGAAAGAGGAAAAAGAGCACGACGGTTAGGAGGATGAAGACGAGGAGAGTAACAGAGGAGGAGAAACAAATAGGAAATAAAGAACGAGGAGGTGGAGGAGAGGGAGATATAGAGTAAAAAAAGATGATGAGTGAACAGTTAGAGGAGGAAGAAAGAAGAAAAGGAGAGGAGGATGGAGAGGAGGAGGAAGTAGAAAAGAAGGAGAAAAAAGAAGAGAAATTGGAGAGGAAAGGGGAAAGAAGAGGTCGAGAAAAATGAAAAGAATGTAAGAATAGGGAAAGAAGAAGAGGAAGTCGAAAAAAATATATAAATAGGAGATGGGGAGATTAGAGAAAGGTAATGGTGAATTGGACCGAGACCAACGAACACACACACACACACACACACACACACACACACACACACACACACACACACACACACACACACACACACACACACACACAATCACTAAATAAACAAACAAGGAAAAACAGTAAAAGCAGAAATAGTTACAAAAAGAAAAAAAACAGAGGAAGAAGAAATAACGAAAGAAAGATTAAAAAAGGAAGAAAAAAGAAAGGGAGAAAGGAAGAAGGAAAAAAAGTTTGAAGGAGGGAAGCAAGTCAGAGTATAGAATAAAAACAGAAGAAAGAATTAAAGCAACTTAGAAAGATAGGAAGACGAAAGTTAAAATAAAAATGAGAAGAGAAAAAAGAAAAAGAAAAAGAAGAAGAAGAAGAAGAAAAAGAAGAGGAAAAAAAGGAGCTGCATATCAATGTGTCGCTCAAGCTCTCCTACCCGCACGCACACACTGTAACTGAATCTTGGTACTTCACGGGGGAATGTTGCTCCATTCATAGACTATGAGAGTGTGTCACACTCGGCCAAGATCGATCAAGATATTCGATGCCGGAAATGAGTTATATAATGACAACAGAACGGTGGTTCTTCAACTATGGATGACTACGATGAAATGGGTAATTTGATGACTATTTCATCGTTGGTTGAAATAGAATTCTTGAAGAGTTTACGGCTGAAGGTGTTAAGCTGCAAGTAAAACTGTCATATCTAAGTTATGTATTCAGCCAGGAAGTCTCCAGCTGCCTTAAGAAGTCAAAACTAGAACCAACACACCAAAGATATAGTAATCTACAGATCAGTGTACATGCAAAAATACATTTTCTATTATCATTCATTATCTTTCTTTAGGATTTTATATAAACACTAAATTGATTACAACCAAGTATCAGCTTCTTCAGAAACCTGGTTAACCCTTTTCAACCCTGTGAGGCAATTTATATATTTTCATGGTAACCGCAGGATAGATTAGTCTGAAACGTCTTCTTGGTTGGAAGAATAAAGTTGTCTAGTGACACTGAAATATGTAAAGTTCTCTTTGATTCGTATTTATATTTATTTAATCTGTCTTTTCTCTTCTCTCTATCTCCTCTACTTCCTTCTGTTCCTTGCCAACAATTCCAATTCATCCATGTTTAAAATGTTCCTCTCCATGTGTTCTTTTATACTTTTCCTTCCATTTCCTTTGGATCTTTCTCAGCTTCACTTTCCCCTTTCCCCTTTCTCATGATCCACGCACTCTCTCTTCTAGCCTGGCTGTTCCCCGTTTTCTTCACACCCCTAAGGAAAGCAGAAGTTCGTTTTCTTCTTAATTTCCTCCTTGTTTCTTAGCATGTCCTTATTTGGTTTCTTATTCATTAGCCAAACTAAGTACAGGCACTTCTCGGGGAGACAATGTTCAATGACTCCATCCACTTCACAGAAACACAAAATAGTGTTCACACTTCCCTGATGGCTAGTGTTCTATTCATAGTTTTCATAATTTTCAGTACGCAAAGAGATCCTTCGTCTTAAAAAAAATCACCTAGCGGCATCCGGACCAAATGCATAAGTGTCTAGTAGTAGTTGAAGGATTAAACTGAAGAATGGAGACTTCCACCCGGTAGCACAAAGAGTGAAACCGGATCTTGTGCGCGAGAGACTGAGAGCATTGGGTGACATGCAATCAGGGTCTGTGAGAGACAGACCAGCTTCTGTTTTCGGGCGACCAAACCCACACTTGTAAACATTCGTCGTGACCCGCCCTCCCCTCCCGACAACGTTACTGTTTTCCTTGAGTCACTGTCGTTGTTTATGCTGCCTTTATTTCTCGTAATAAATCATGTACATTATTTTCTTTTGTTTTTGTTGCACGAGCCCTCCATGCCTTCGGTATTTTGTTTGCTTCATCTCTCTGTCTTCTCATTTCTGTTCCCAACTACACTCCTCGTTTAGTTTATGATATCAACATATATTTTTTTTCTTCAGATTTGTTGCATTTCCTTTATTTTGTCCTGATAATCTGACTTTTGTTATGTCCCATATTCTCCTTTTCTGTGTCATATTTAATTACTTCGCTATGATTTTTTTTATTAACACCAGGACTTTGAGCTAAAGATATCACGAATCAAAACATCTTTATCAAAGGAATAGTAAACATATACACATATTTATACATATGCATATACATACGCAAACACACACACACACACACACACACACACACATACACACACACACACACACACACACACACACACACACACACACACACACACACACACATATATATATATAATATATATATATATATATATATATATGTGTGTGTGTGTGTGTGTGTGTGTGTGTGTGTGTGTGTGTGTGTGTGTGTGTGTGTGTGTGTGTGTATATGTATATATATATATATGTATATATATATACATATATATATATATATATATATATATATATATATATATATATATATATATATATAAAGCGGCCTGACCCAGGGCGATGGGCGAGACGTAGGGTTGACCCGTCATCCAGGAGGAGCCAAGATGAGAGAGAGGGAGGGATGGTGGATGGTCGTGGAGTAGTTGGGGGTGAAATGGGTGAGAGTGGAATTATGCCTTTTGACTGTGGCTACCTCCTTGGGAAAAAGTCCTTGGTGTGTGTGTGTGTGTGTGTGTATATATATATATGTATATATATGTATATATATATATATATATATATATATATATATATATGTATATATATGTATATATGTATATATATATATATATATGTATATATATATATATTTACATATTTATATTTGTTATATGTATATGTATATGTATATGTATATGTATATGTATATGTATATGTATATGTATACTGTATGTATATGTATCGATGTGCTCAATCGGTCAAACAGTCAGAGCACGGAATGAAATTTATTGTCTTCAAATTTGTTGATGACACAAAACTGTGCGGAATGGCAAATGATCACCGAAACCAATCAAATATCCAAGAAGATTTAAATAAACTACAGTACAACAATGCTCTGAAAAGTAGTTAATGAAAATTAACTCAAGTAAATGTAAGATTATGCACATAGGTAGAAATAACAATATGTACGATTGCAAGTTATTTGGAAATTCGTTAACAAAAGTGGATAATAAGAAGGATCTCGGAGTAATTATTATTAATGATCTCAAATCATCTAAGCAGTGTATTTCCACTTAAGAAAAAGCAAAAAATATTCTAGGACTGACTGCGCAATCTTTTGATTTTAAAAGTCCATCTGTCATTGCAAGCTATATAAATCTTTAGTTCGTCCACATTTGGAATATGCTGTTTCCGCATGGTCACCGAATCTCATTAAAGACATTGACAGATTGGAAAAAGTATAACGGTGAGCCACAAAAATGATTCCAAATATCAGAAATAAATCATACTAAAATGAATATATTTTTCCTATTTATTTTTCAATATAATTTATTATCATTTGTCTGTTTATTGAACCCATTTATTACTTATCTGTTTGTTTATTATTTATCATTACCTGTCTATTCATTTATATTTTTCCGCATCCGTCACTGACCAAAAGATTTCCTGCCGGTATGCTCCTCCTTTGCAATGGTTTCTAATCCTTTGCATCGAGAGCTTTTTCACAAAACACCGACTTCCGCTGATTGGGACATGTCCATCGCATGGACCATGGCAGACTATAACATCAGATCCTAAATAGTGAGCTCTACACTGGAAATAGACCAGTAGGCTGCCCAAAAAACAGGTTAATAGATCAATTAAAAAGCAACACTAGCGGTGGTATACTTGAAAAAATCTTTCCTTATGTAGATCTTATATAAATCCTTGGAAATGAAAGATTTATATAAGGAATGAATTGTTTTTTAAGAATACCACCGTAAGAATCTTACGATGGCATTCTTAAGAAAAAACCTTACATAAATTTTTCCCTTCCAAGGATTCATATAAGATAAATATAAGAAAAGAATTGTTTTTAAGAATACCAACGTAAAAGTCACTGGCCTAACTATCG
>NC_134800.1:26173846-26176346 GCF_046742065.1 Oratosquilla oratoria
TTTCTTCTTAACTAATTAATTTCCAACTTTTCCTCTACATCAACATTTTAATCTTTCTCTCCCTCTTCTCCCTCTTCCTCTTCCTCTTCCCCCACTTTCTTTTCCTCCTCCACTTTTTCGTCTTCCTCTTCTACTACTCTTCCTCCTCCTATTTCTCTTCCTCTTTGTCTTCCGTCTTCTCCCTCTTTGCTCCTTCTCGTTTTCCTGTTCTTCCAGCTGCCCCCTCGTCCTCTTTCTTGCTCTCCAACTATTTTTCTTTCTCTTCCTCATAGTCCTGCTACTGAATTCCTCCTTTTTATCCTCCTCCTTGTCCTCCTCTTCAAGTGGTTAAACCCTCCTTCCTCCACATCTTCCTGATGCTACTCTCCTCACCCCTACCCCCTCACCCTCCTCCTCCTCACCCTCCTCCTCCCGAGATCCTCTCTCCCTCCAGGCGTTACCGTGTGTGCTAATTACAAATGTACCAGTGGCTTCTGGGTTGGTGCTTGAGTGTCATATTTTCTTCATATAGGGAGGAGAGAAGAGAGCAGAGAGTCTGCAAGGGGTGAGGGTAGAGCAGATGTCCGAACCTTATCCGAAGGCTGAGGAACACACTCCATTGGATTATTCGTTTATTTATTGTCCCTTTGAGGGATATCCTTACTCATTCCCTGAGCCCCTCCGTGAGGTGCTTATTTATTCAATAAGTAATTATCATCCATCCCTCGAGGGTGTTATCAATATCATTCCAAGAAGAGTGAGGAAAGAAGGTAATATATGACAAATACAGAAGAAAATGATTCTGAGTTGTTATATTATTCTCTATAAAAAAAAGATCAAAATAAATAAGTGAATAAATAAACAAAATCAAGGAAGAGCAAAGAGCGAAAGAGTTGTAGCGTTCTTAATGTTCCTGAAACCCAAGAAACGACAAATTGTGTTGAACTTTTACCATATCCCGACGAGTGCTGACACTTTCTGGGGCAAGAAAAGAAGCTCCATTTCTTCCCAGAAGTCATTGGCCCCTTAAGGCCCTTCTTTCATTTAGGCGCTTCAGAGACCTAATCACGACGGATCATCTCTCGCATCGTTTTCATAGTGTCGGAAATTCTGAGTAGCGGCATATTGTTGGACTGTTTGTCGGTTTGCCGGTGTGTTCTTATTTTACTTAATATATATTTCTGTGCGTGTGTGTGTGTGTGTGTGTGTGTGTGTGTGTGTGTGTGTGTGTGTGTGTGTGTGTGTGTGTGTGTGTGTGTGTGTGTGTGTGTGTGTGTGTGTGTGTGTGTGTGTGTGTGTGTGTGTGTGTGTGTCCCTGCGCGCGTCTTCAGCAGCCTTTTACAATTTTCAATTCATGTTCATCATAGACCAAATATTACGGATTCGGTCACCCCTAAGCTCCCCCTGGTATCACTCCTTATCTAACTTAAGGAAACGGGTGACACAAAATGAGCTAATCGTAGCTCATCTCTTCTAGTGTGTTATTCTGATCTAACTGTCTTATTAATTTCCTATCTTTTATGTATCTTTATAACGGTATAAGAATTGTGATCACATGGGTATACGTTAATTCAATAAAAACATAAATAGAATCGAGGGAATATATTATAAAACGGACAGATATATTTGAACAAATCTCTTTCCAGTTTTTTTGTTTGTTGCACTGAAGCAGTTAATCACACTGATTAATCATACCGACAAAAATAAAATCTAAGACTCATAATCTTACTCTTGTCTTCAAGTACAATATATTGCAGAAATCTTACCTCTTCTGTAATTCTATTTTCTGGTATCTATTACCTTTTATCATTTGTTTTTAATTTATGTGTTTATCTTTACTTCAAAAGAGAGAAATGGAGAATAGACTTCGTATCAAAGATTCAGATGAAGATGTAATAAAACACAGAATTTAATCTAATATAATTGAAGGTAATATACAAATAGAGATGAAATTTTGTAATATTAGTTTTTTATAATACATAAGAGTTTTGTCTTATTAATAGTGCAATATACATCGTACATTATGAACGGCATTCGCAGAACAATTCTAGCAATATCAATCATCACATGAAATTAATCTCAGAGAAAATAGAGCGGTACATGTGATATACTATACGTTCAACAGGAATATTCATATGATTTTTCACTAATAGACAAATTCAGTGGTGTTAGTAACGTAAAAAGCATAGAAGTGTTTGGCACTTTAGCGACACCCCTACGGTCCATAGTAACGCATCATTCTTTAATAACTGAAGACTAATCTCCTCTCAAAATAGAACTGACCCCTCTAACTTTAACCCTCAAAATAGAATTAATTCCTTTAATTGATCCCTCAGTTCTGCTACCTTCCTTGAAAAACTTTTTTACTACCTCATTGACGAGAACCAGAAGAAAAATACAAATAGACATTATAAAAGAACAATGGGGTTTTGAAAAGGGAAAGGAACAAAGAGTTACTAATATAATAGAGAGGGCCATAGAAAAACAAAAAGATATACATATGTGCTTCGTTGACTTTGAA
>NC_134800.1:26181346-26183846 GCF_046742065.1 Oratosquilla oratoria
GAATCCTGTGTGGGCTGAATTCCAAGCCCACCTATTTCATATCCTGTTAATTATTTCCAAATAATTTAGTGGCTTGTGTGAATATGATCATTATCTAAAAAAGATAACTACTGTATTTAAAAGTAGCCTAAATCACTTTGTATTCATTCATTTATTTTTCATTTATAGATTATGCAATATGCTAAAATCTTCTGTTTCCATTTCAGGATCTGTATCAACAGCTTCAATCCCTTCATCATCGGCTCCACTTGAATTATCTGCAAACCTGACTCCACCATTAAAAAGGTCACTATCAGACTCCTCCACAGGCGCCACTTCTGCTAAATAATTTTCATCTAAAAGAAAGTCATCAACATCTCTGGACAGATTTATCATAAAAACTTCAGCCTCTCAAAAGGAAAATCTTGACAAAGAAGTTGCAAGAATTATATTTGCTACAAGTTCACCATTTCGTCTTGTTCAGCATCCTCAGTTTCTCAAGATGGTTCAGAACCTGAGACCAGGTTATATTCCTCCATCCAGAAAAGATATTGCTGATAAGTACTTGGATCGTGTGTATGAAAAGGAATATAAAAAGTGTGCAGATGACCTGAATAATGAAACTGTATGTCTTACAATTGATGGGTGGTCTAACATCCATAATGAGCCCATAATATGTGTCACTCTAACAACATCCACTGGTCAGATATATTTAGTTGACACAATAGACACATCAAGGAAACCTCACACTGCTGAATATCTTCTCCAACTTGTACAAAATTCGATCAAGAAGGCTGAACAAGATTTTGGTTGTCACATTGGAAGTGTTGTGACAAACAATGCAGCAAATGTCACCAAGATGAGAAAACTCTTGGAGGAATCGAGTGAACCTGAGCATACCGTCCTCACATACGGCTTAAACCATTCCTTGTATACTTGTGGCAAGTCTAAGTAACAATGCCCCTTATATTGATATGCTAAAAATGTCCTTTAGCAATCAGATCGCATATCAAATAGCAATCCCACAATATCTAAACTCTATAAAAAAAATCGATTTAAATCAAATAAATCTGATTTAAATAAAAAAGAATATTTTTTATGTTTTTTTAAATAACCTCATACAGTAATACCTGTTAAGTCCCGCTGGAATTGGCATTTCAAAACATAACAGTGCCTTAAAAATAGTTTCTTATTTCATTATAAAAGTTTATATTAACGTATACTCCATTGAATAAGTCAATAGTTGATATATTTGTCCTATATATAATGTCAGGTTTCTAGTTTTGATATATTTGTCCAATATAAAATGTTAGGTTACAAAGAAAGCAATGGCCTCCGCTAGCGGACCCAGGGATCTGGGTGCGCATGTCCTGTGTAATAGTAGTCCTTGATATATATATATATATATATATATATATATATATATATATATATATATATATATATATATACATATATACAGTATATGTATATACATACATATATATATTTGTGTCAATTGACATTTGGAAATAAACTCATCTGCTGGGATTCGAACCCTCGCCTGAGCGGCTTGCATCTTACAAGACGAAGACCGTACCATCACACCATCCTGACCCTTCAAAATGAAACAACTTAGTTCACGGCCCAGTCGTTCCGCCAAGGGCACCTGGGTGGAACGAGGTATGTACTGTATTTCATCAAATCCTTTATGGAGGCTAGTCTTCCGACAAGTGTTTGTGTCAATTGACATTTGGAAATAAACTCATCTGCTGGGATTCGAATCCTCGCCTGAGCGGCTTGCATCTTACAAGACGAAGACCGTACCATCACACCATCCTGACCCTTCAAAATGAAACAACTTAGTTCACGGCCCAGTCGGAACGACTGGGCCGTGAACTAAGTTGTGTCAATTGACATTTGGAAATAAACTCATCTGCTGGGATTCGAACCTCGCCTGAGCGGCTTGCGTCTTACAAGATTCTGAATCTTATTATGGTTAGGTCTGTCTGTTTTTCCCTCTTTACTCTGTATTGTATAAACATCATTTATCTTTATCCTCCCCCAACCGCTGTCCCAGTCTCATCTTCCAACATTTTTCTAAATTCTTATTTATTTTCTTTCACTAACGTCCTCAACCCTCTTCTTTCTTCTTTTTTATCCTTCACCGTTTCTAAATGTCTCTTGTCATCTTTCCTCTCTTTTACTTCTCAAATTCCTCCTTCTATGTACTCTTCTCATTTTCCTTCCTATTCCTATTCACATTTTTCTCCAACTTTTCCTTCTTTCTTTCATCCTCCTCCTCCTCCTCTTCTTCCTCTTCCTTCTCTTCCATATCCTTCCTCATCCCATTCCTTCTGTCCCTACTTAGCCACCGTGTGCCACCTTTGACTAAAGCTCCTTATCATTTCTCCCCTTTTTTATTCATAATTTGACTCGCTTCTCCCTCTCTTCCCTTTGATGAGCAGATAAATATTAGAGATGCATTGGTTAGCCCAGCTTCTAAGGTCCGCCTTGATCCTTGGGACGACTTTCTTACCGT
>NC_134800.1:26188846-26191346 GCF_046742065.1 Oratosquilla oratoria
TGAAGAAAATGAAAAAAGAAGGAATAGGCGACGAAGAATGTGAAGAAGAAGAAGAAGAAGAAGAAGAAGAAGAAGAAGAAGAAGAAGAAGAAGAAGAAGAAGAAGAAGAAGAAGAAGAAGAAGAAGAAGAAGAAGAAGAAGAAGAAGAAGAGGAAGAGGAAGAAGAAGAAGAAGAAGAAGAAGAAGAAGAAGAAGAAGAAGAAGAAAGTTAGATCATGAAAGAGAGAAAGAGAGAGAGAGAGAGAGAGAGAGAGAGAGGGGGGGGGAACTAATATAAAAGAGAAGAAGGCTGATTTTTTAAGGTCTCCTATATGCCAAAATATATTCACAATAACGCGTTTCTGAAATGCTTCCCAAAATATCTTAAAATACTAGGGCGACTCCAGAAACACGTTTATCACCAAATTTCAAAGACAATATTTTGTTGCGTGTATTGTGTGTACTGACTGCCTGCTTTATGCAGTCCTTATTTTAAGGACGCATTGATATCTATGTACTAAACCACTCGGTATTCTTTTATGACTTAAGACACATCTTTACTTAACAAATAGTGATAATTATTTAAAAAACTTTGTATACTTCTGTCTTTAGATATTTTCTGTCACTTCCATAGTAAAACGTCTTCATTGTGACATTGTCCTAAAGGATAGGAGCAATGTTCATAGCTGACAGAAAATACCGTTCCCTCTCCTATACATAACACAGCTTTCCTTCTACCTCGCTCTTTTGTCTCTTCTTCCCATCTATCCACCTCCTCTCCCCTCCCCCGTACTAACTTATTCTGTTTGCCACGCCCACAAACACATTAATTTCACCATGGACTAACGTCTCTATCTTCGCTTCTATATATGTGTCGCCAACTCCACCCACCATCACCCTCCCTACCCCAAAAGGTCCAACCTCCACTTTGGTTATGAATTCGCAATCCATGGTGATATATTTCTACCACATTCTGTCACTAGTGTGCTGCTGTGAAGCGTTCGTTTCGTGAATGCTAGGGTTCAACCCTAGCGACTGTCACTTGTCCTGACTATAGAAATAGACTGATCAGAGGTATTGCCCGTCTCTTGGTTTGGTTAACTGTACAAATACATCTGAATACGATAGTCACCCCTGAACTGACTACTATACTCAATTAATTATCAATGACAATGAAATTGAACTTGGCACAGTCTTCTGCATAAGGTGATCATTATACACTGAACTCTGTTGCATTATTAGTAAACTTACAATTATCTAACTATCCGGCTTTACTAGATAGCTTTATCATTCTTACCTCTGCAGTAGAATGAGTGAGAACTCTTGTTACCTTACACAAGGTTTTTCTTCTTTGCTCCGTACTTGCCTTAGTCCCGTAAAGACATGGCTCCTATTCTCCAGGTCGTCTCTCAAAATTTCAATTTCTGATGTTCTGCAAGAATCATGAATCGAAGATATATATGTCTCTCCTCTCCTCAGGTTGCTTCATTGTAAAAAGAAATAAAATATAATAGAAAAAATCATATATAGTGTTTTAATGCTTGTAGGTGAAATAAATGTACATTATAACCTTTTAGATATTGTGGTGACCCAGTTACGGCATTACAAATCGTATTCTAGTTTATGTTAGGTAATTATATTCATCTGGTGAGGTGGCAAGCTCTGGACAAACTAGGATTACCATTTTGGGCAACTCTTCCACCTTAGCTAGATAAAATGGTGTAAAATTAACTTAGATCTATATACTTATAAAATTCTGATTGTCTTGTTTGTTATCTTGCTTGAAACCGTCTACCAACCTATCAGAAGAAGAGATATGACGTCACGACTGAGGACCAGCCAATCAGAAGAGATCAGAAGAGATATGACGTCACGACTGAGGACCAGCCAATCAGAAGAAGAGACATGACGTCACGACATCCACTCTGTGGGTCCCAAGGAACCCCAGCGCTGAACGCGTGACGTCACAACTGTTAATTTTCCAATTTGCCAATCTTTTAATTTCCAATTTTCCGATTACATATTTTCTGACCATCAATATCTAAAAATTTCATATTCAGTACTTAAAACTATAGCCAACTCCTGAATTAGTATCTATGAGGCATAATGAGTTTATTAAAATATTACGAACCGTATAAATCATATGATGCGTAGTGTTCCATGCAACGACGACATGACGTCATAATCTTCTGCATTTCACTTCTTATAATTAATCATATTTGACCCAACGGGTCACGGGTGGTCTAGTAAATCCTAAAAGGGTAAGGCTGTAGCGGGGAGTTAAAAAAATTGATCTCAAGAACATAAAGAAGAAAATTATATGAGTCAAAGAATTGAATACTTAACTTTTCATTTCACCTTTTCTAATGAATTTATTCAATCTTGATTTCATTGTAGCATATTTTGTTTTTTGATAAGTTATCATGCTAACGTCCCACTACCGTGTAAGTAAAATTTCCTGGTAATCAGGAGTACAGATCAAACCATTGAAGGCGAAAAGAAAAACACCCACCCACACACA
>NC_134800.1:26196346-26213846 GCF_046742065.1 Oratosquilla oratoria
GAAGAAGATATACTTATTTTTACATCTATTTACGTGCACCTGCACATGAACAGGTTCAAGTAGATGTATATCTACACGTGCCGTATATGTTTGTGTAAGGTATATACGTATTTGTTTACATATATGTATACACACACACACACACACACACACACACACACACACACACACACACACACACACACACACACACACACACACACACACACACACACACATATGTATATAATATATATATATATATATATAATATATATATATATATATATATATATACGTGTGTGTGTGTATGTGTGTGTGCGTGTATACATACATATATGTAAACAAATACGTATATACATGTACACATACATATACGGTACGTGTAGATGTACATCTACATGAACCTGTTCATGTGCAGGTGCACGTGAATAGATGTAAAAATAAGTATTCCTTCTTCAGTCACATGCCCTTGAAATGGTCGGGTCAAAGTAGGACAAGGGGTGATATTTTGTCCAACCGCTTTAGACATGATCTTGTTGACCGCTAACTTGGTAATACAATCTGGGGGCCACTGGCCTTTGGAGGTATTAAAGCTAGGATAATGTTTTATTAGAGAAGATTCTACAATTTTTCTTCTATAGCTACAGTGTGATTTATAAATAATTGATGCATTATCCCAATCTAATCTATGGTCTTTTTGGCTGGCATGAAGGAACACAGCGGAGTTAACTTGTCCATATTTTATGGAGTTTTTATGTTCCTTTAATCTCGTGGACAAATTCCTGCCAGTCTGGCCCCAGTAAACATCATCACAGTCTTTACACGGCAATTTATATACCCCGGAGTTTTGGTCCACATCATCCCTCCGGTGTACATTAACTACCTTTCTAAAAATGCTGTTTGGATAATTGTAAATAAATTCTATTTGATTATTAGGTAGAAGTTTGGAGACCGAGTTGATAGAATCATTAAATGGTACAATGATGTTATTGTTACCCCATTTAAACTTCTCCCTGGAGTTACTTGGCTTATAAAAGTTGGATTTGGCTTTATTAAAAAAAAAAAAAAAAAAAAAAAAAAAAAAAAAAAATTATCCTAACTTTAATACCTCTAAAGGCCAGTGGCCCCCAGATTGTATTACCAAGTTAGCGGTCAACAAGATCATGTCTAAAGCGGTTGGACAAAATATCACCCCTTGTCCTACTTTGACCCGACCATTTCAAGGGCATGTGACCTGAGCCCCCCCCCCCACTTTCCTCATCCCCTTCTATGTACCCCTCATTTCTTCACATATACTTGTACCTTAACCTTATGTAAGCATTCTGCTGAAGAGGACTACAGAGAGTAGTCGAAACATACAGTTTCTCTGTACTTTCCGTTATTATTTCTCCGATAGTGGGTTAACAGTGATCATGTATATATGTATATAAATATATGTATATATATATATATATATATATATATACATATATATATATATGTATATATATATATATACAAATACAAATATACAAAATTCTATACATACTCTTTAAACCTTTTATTACATCTATAATAATAATGATGATAATAATAGTAATAATAATAACAATAATAATAATGATAATAATAATGATAATAATAATAATAATAATAATAATAATAATAATGATGATGATGATGATGATGATGATGATGATGATGATGATGATGATGATGATGATGATGATGATGATAATACTCGTAATGATAATAATAATGACATGGGTTAAGATGGTCTTAACAATGTCTCTGTAAAAGTGCCATTATAGCGTGTGTTTGTTTGTGTGTGTTGATCCCTCTCTTAATAATAATAATAATAATAATAATAATAATAATAATAATAATAATAATAATAATAATAATAATAATGATAATGATGATGATGATGATGATGATGATGATGATGATGATGATGATGATGATGATGATGATGATGATGATGATGATGATGATGATAATACTCGTAATGATAATAATAATGACACGAGTTAAGATGGTCTTAACAATGTCTCTGTAAAAGTGCCATTATAGCGTGTGTTTCTTTGTGTGTGTGTTGATCCCTCTCTTACCACGTTATCCAAATGTTAATCTCCCTGTTTGGCCGCACTCTCTCGGGTACACACTCCCTCGTTGCCTTACTGACTCATTCAATCACGCCCTTCCCCCTCCACCGGCCCTGATTCCCTTTCTTTTATTCCGGAGCCTGGATTCCTAATTACATTCCGTATTCCCCCCTCGCCTCTTGCCCGGATCACCTTTAATTGCCGCTCGCACCTGGCCCACGACTCGTCACTTATTTATCCCAGCTCGCAATGACCGAAAACGACTAAACAAAACAATAATCTTACCCATTTACTCCCCTCCAATGAGGCATTTACACGAGCATTTTATACTTCTGATACATGGAATTAGTCTCAAGATTTTCTCTTTATTTTTCTTGAAGGAAGGTACGTACTAAAATCAGATTTCAATCTAAAAGAATTTTTGTTTTACTTGATTTAGGTTAAAAAGATTTTATGCGACGGGGAATGAGGGTCAAATCGTAGACGCTGAGATTAAGTTGCCTCAAAAGGGGATTCTCGTCTGGTTGATTTTGAAAGTGAATATTACATCTTTTCAGTATCTTTACCAAGAAGATAGAAAATGGAAAAGACTTTACTTGTATTAACGAATCTTAATCAATGATGTTCTCGACATTCTACTGTAGTTTCGCTTGATTATATACATAGACGTATACACATATACTTATAAACATATATGTATACTGTATATACATATTCATATACATATACATATACATATACATTAAAATGTACATGCACATACATATGTGTATATATATATATATATATATATATATACATATATATATGTATATATATGCATATAAATATAGATATACATATATATATGTATATATATGCATATAAATATAGATATACATCTAGATATACATGTATACGTACATACACATATACATATACATATACATATATATATATATATATATATATATATATATACATAGACTTATGCTTATACTTATAAATATACATCTAGATTACACATGCATGCAGTATACACGTACATATGTGAGGGAGAGAGAGGAACGAGACATAGAGATAGTTATAGAAAAATATTTTTACTCTTTTGTTTCTTGTTATGTATACATTCAGTTAAAACCCCCAGATGTTAAAGTGTCATTAATGAAAATTTATTTTGTTACAGAAAAAATATACTAATGTGCTCTTCTTTCCATACTACCCACACACCCCTGACTACAGATCTTTACGAACCCATTTAACAAAATTTAGACTAAATATTAAACCTCAAGCCCCACTTCCATCTACACAGCCCACTGCCGTCCCCATCATCAAACCTCACCCTTACCCCCAACCCCTTCCCAATCTCTATACCTAGCCGCCTCACCCTTCGGCGAATCTACTGCAATTGCTTGTAATTGGAATGTATAATGCACCGCCTACAGTAGACAAATTCGTTTCATATCTGCAGCAAATATCGAGATCTGGAAAGAATTTCAAATTTTCCTTATGCTGAGAAAGGGCCGAGGAGAAGAGGGAATAGGAAAAGGAGGAGGAGAATAAGGGAACATATGAAAACACGTAGGACAATGAGGAAAAGGGATGAGGAGGAGGAGGAGGAGGAAGAGGAGGAGGATAATGCTGCTGCTGCTGCTGCTGCTGCTGCTGCTGCTGCTGCTGATGATGATGATGATGATGATGATGATGGGGATGATGATGATGATTGTAAAGCTTATGATAATGAGGAGAAAGAGGAGAAGAATATAAATGATGATAAGGGTGAGACTATGTATGAAGTGAAGAAAAAACTGAATATGAAAATGAGGAAGAGGATGAGAATAAGAATGAAGATAACGATAAGGATGAAGACAAGGGTGAAAAAAATGAAGATGAGAATGGAGATAAGGATGAGAATAAAGATGTAGATTAGTATAAGGATAAGAATATTAAGAACACAGATAGAAATGAGGTTGAAAAAGAAGGGAAGAAGACTTAAGAGGCTGTGGAGGAGGAGGTGGAGGAGGAGGAGGAGGAGGTGGAGGGGGAGGAGGAGGAAGAGGTGGAAGAGGAGGAGGAGGAGGAGGAGGAGGAGGAGGAGGATGTGGAAGAAACGGGAATATTGGAAGAGGAAGCCAATGACGAGGAATAAGGTCACGAAGAAGTAATTGAGGTGAATTACGGTTTAAATGTCATGCTTTAGTCTCTGGTAGAAATATTACAAAGAAGTCATTCTTGTTCCAGCGCATTTGAAATAAAAACGTAAGAGTGGAGGAGAATGCAAAAGACCATAAGACCTGCACTAGGTAGTTCCAGGTCCCTTGCTACCTGACTGGTTTATTTTGCTTTTCATATGTGTTTTTTTATATATGAGGGTTCTCCCCATTTGGGAATACCAGTTTTATGAAATCCTAGTAATCGAAAAATCGCATTTCAACGATGTTCTGAAATACTAGAAAAATTTTCAAGTGTCCGGCATTTCCTAGATTTTGGAACTTTTGTTGCAAATATTGGAGAGTTTTCTTAATATTACAGATTCCTAATGGAGAGATCTGTATACTTGTATTCTGTTAAGAAAATGAATATCATATCTATTAGAAATTATAATTCCAATCAAGATGGCTTGAAGCCCTTTGACTTCCTAAGGTTTCATCAACTGGTGGCAGACTACATAAGAACACAAGTTCACCTACTCAAAAGATTACAAGGATACAGTGTATTGTCAATTTGTATATAAACATAAGAGTATTCTTTCCTATTGTTAGCTTTACCTATACAAAATATAACTAGATAGTATGAAAACTTTGCGTAGCTATACGCCTACTTACTGAAGTTCTTTATCAGTCTTAACCACCTAACCCCTCATCCCTCCCTTCCTTACATAACAGCATCATCCATACAGTCACTCTCCACTCATAACTATCTCCTGTCTTCTCCCTCCCTTACTCAACAAACATTCCCCTCTTCTTCAGCGCCCCATTCAACCCATCCATCCATCTCATCCTCGGACGTCCTCTGAAGTTCACTCCCTCTACTTCTACCTTCGACAGCTCTTTTACTAATCTTTCATCAGATCTATCTGTCATCTCCTTTTCTATTCCCGCTCTCCTCCTCATCTCCTCGTTTCTCACTCTATCCAACCTAGTAATTCCTACCATACTTCTCAGATATTTCATATCACTCACATATGAACATTTCCTCTTTGTCTCTCTTAAATTCCAATAATCTGCTCCATACAATGACGTAGGCACAATCAACCCTTCATACAATCTCCTCTTTGCATCCATTCCCAATTGCCTATTTCTCATAACACTTTTTAATCCCCCCAAGGCATTTACTCGCTTCTCTCAACCTACAACTTACCCCAACCTCTAATCCTCCCTTTCATGCCACATGTGACTCAAAATACCTAAAGCAATTCACTTCCTCTAGCCTCTTTCCTTTTAGAATTATTTCCAACTCACTGCCACCATTTGCCATTGTACATCTCATCACCTTAATTTTACCCACATTTACCTTTAAATTTCTCCTTCGCAAACTCTGTCACTAACTCCCTTCACCCTCCCTCTGATGCTGCCACAAGCGCAGTTTTGTCAGCAGACAACAGCTAGCTCAATTCCCTCTTCTGCTTTTTCTTTAACTATCTCCAGTCCTCTGCACATTACCCTCGACTTTACCTCACTCGAAACCCCATCCATGTACACATTGAATAACCATGGTGATATGACACATTCCTAACGAAGTCCCACCTTTAACTCAAACCACTTGCTCTCTCCATTTCCCATTCTAACACAGGTTCTCGTAAAAACTCTCAACAGCCATTAACAGTTCCCTAATCTCATATATCTGCAATACCTCCCACAGTGCCTTCCTATCTACCCTGTCATTAGCCTTTTTCAAATCCATAAAGGCCCCCAAAAATCCTTGCCATTTCCTAAAGCTTTCTCACATATCAGCCTTACCACAAAAATCTGATCCACGCAACTCTTGCCTTCCCTAAACCCACACTGTTCCTCACCACTTCCTCTGTACCTCACCTAATCCTCTCAATTAAAATCCTCCCATAACTTTTCCCAACTACAATCAACAAGCTAATCCCTCTGAAACTACTACTCACAAGTGTCCCCTTTTCTCTTCTAAAGTGGAACTATACAGGCACTTCTCTAGTCGTCAGGCACTCTACTCTCCCTTAGAGAAACATTAAACAACCTTACTAGCCAGTCCACTATTACTATAACTCCTTTCTTTAGACACTGCATGATACCCATCTCGCCCAGGTGCCTTACCTGTTCTCATAATTTTCAGAGCTACCTGCACCTCATCTTTTCTTATTTCTCCTCCATTTTCCACTCCCATCACCATAATCTTTATAGCGCCCCTCACTGCTACTACCAATCTCTCCCTATCCTCCTCTATTTAGAAAAGTAAATAGGTATATAAACAAAATGCATAGAGAGCATCAATGTAATAATAATATTTTATTCAGTTTAAACTCCTTTACGATCACGTCATTTAATCCCAGCGAAGGGGCTTGCCTGAAGACACATTATCTATAAACCTAACTCTGTATTACTGCAAAGTATTGTGCGTATCGCAGAATTATTGCAACATTAATATAAGGTTTTATTCTTGGACGCTAAGAAGTTGAGAGATGTTTCATCATCATTTCTATCGTAGATATTGTCTGATTCTAATCTCGCACAAAATAAGGTCATAGTTAATCAATTCTGATATACTAGTTATCAATATTATTGAGAGGAGATGATGTGATGAGGAGCCTAGGCCTGGGGTGCTAAGTAGCTGCGGCTGAAGCCGTTATCGCTCTCTATCTCTCTCTCTCTCTCTCTCTCTCTCTCTCTATATACATATCTATACATATACATATATATATATAAATATATATATATGTACATATATATATATATATATATATATATATATATATACATATGTGTGTGTATGTGTGTGTGTGTGTGTGTGTGTGTGTGTGTGTGTGTGTGTGTGTGTGTGTGTGTGTGTGTGTGTGTGTGTGTGTGTGTGTGTGTGTGTGTGTGTATAAATATATATATATATATATATATATATATATATATATATATATATATATATATATATGTGTGTGTGTGTGTGTGTGTGTGTGTGTGTGTGTGTGTGTGTGTGTGTGTGTGTGTGTGTGTGTGTGTGTACGTGTGTGTGTGTGTGTGTGTGTGTGTGTGTGTGTGTGTGTGTGTGTGTGTGTGTGTGTGTGTGTGTGTGTGTGTGTGTATTCGTGTCGTCGCCATGCGATTTTCTTCACCTAAACCCTATGTAGAGAGAGGGTATAAGATGTCTTTAATCTAAGTTAACCGTTTTCGCTAAGTTTTATGACTTCGTTACCTTGTCTAACTGTCGCTTGATGATTTGAATTAGTTGAGGAAAACCACCTTCGTAACGAAAGTATTTGTCATTTTCATTCCGATAACGTCAAATGATTTGTTTCGCTTCAAATAATTTCTCTTTAATAAGCTGCCATCAGACTTTTTGTTTACCTTTTTCTTTATGTTCTTACCTAACCGTTGGCGTTCTCTCTTCCTTATTATCTTTAATCCGGAGATTAGAAAAGTTGCCATGCATTTTATTGTATTAAGTCTTTCAACATATTATCTTTTTCCAGCTGAAACATCATATTTTCTTTCTCTTTTACACTGCTCATTTTCGAAGAAAAGAAAGTTCGCTGAATGTCAAAAAAAATTTGCTCTATCCTTGTTTGTGCCTTTACGTGATAAAACTCAGATCCTCCTATTTGTTTTCTTTTTGTTCCTGCATCTATATGTTATATACATATATACATATATATATATATATATATATATATATATATTATATATATATACTATATTAAAGTAGTGGCCTCTGTCTGTCTGTTTGTTTGTTTGTTCACGAACTCTTCCTAGGGTTTTGGAGATACACCCCCATAACCATATATATTCTAATACACTATCACTCCATGTATTTGGATAACTATATAATTTCCCCCCCAAAAAATATTTTGGTTAGAGTTAAGGGTTAAAGTTAGATGGGGTATGCTGTGGTAGCACGCCACTACTGTAGTATCCCCTTAACGCGCGTAGCATTTTTGTGACAAAAATTACTATGATTAAACAAACCATTGTACTTGTCCATAAACACTATTTATATTTGTGAAATTGATGTTGCCACAAAGTATGATAGCTTTTGTATTGAGAAAGCATGTAAATGTAAAATGATTGTATAATTCTATCAAATGTTGAAATATTGGTTATTTTTATCTTATTTTATCGCGGGCAGAAATGCAATAACCTAAGGCACCCCCTTATGGGTCGATAGCCTTAAGATAGAAAAAAAAAAAAACAATAACCGAGTCCAAAAATATTTAAAGTTTGTTTTGATTACTCTCTTACGGGCAAGTACCCTTTACCATGTATTGTTAACAATCCACTTTAATGGTTAGGTTAAATATCATTCACGAACTCATCCTAGGTTTTGGCAGATAAACCCCTATAACCATATATATTCTGAAAACTTATAATCCAAGGTACTTGGATAACTATCTTTCATTTGTCTGTCTGTCTGTTTGTTTGTTCACGAACTCCTTCTAGGGTTTTGGAGATAGACCCTAATAACTATATATGTTTCTTATACTCTATCATTTCAAGTACATGGATAACTATATTTCAATTCAAAAAAAAAATATCTTTTTGGTTAGGGTTAAGGGTTAAAGTTAGGTGGGGTATGGTTAGGTTAGGGATTATTCATGAACTCGCAGCAACGCGCTGGTAATTTGGCTAGTGTTATATATGTATGTATGTATATATATATATATATATATATATATGTATATATATATATATATATGTATATATATATATACATATATATGTATATATGTATATATATATATATATGTATATATATATATACATATATATACGCACTTATGAACTACTTGTGAGGATTTTCAAAACAAGTTATTATAGACTTGGCTTCGGTATTTAAGATATCTATTAATTATCGGTTTGAAGAATATTAGTCAAACTTAGAAGAGAAAGTAGAAGTTTCGTGCACTATGTACATTTTCAAAAGCAATTACAAAAGTTGAAGCATGGTATCCAAAGTTACATTTATTTATTATTTGTATATTAATCTATTCATTTATCTATTACTATTATCAACTTTTCTACAACATTTTTTGTTCGGATGGAATTTTCATTTTTTTTTTTTTTTTCACCCATCCTCACCCATCTCCTTGACCTCCCACAAGCCCCCCCAGCGTTCGTCTTTCACCCAAGATCCCACACTCTGGGACCTGAAAGATCTTAGTATACCTTATGCACATCCTAATTTGACCCTTATTGTCGACGTCCATCTCGCCCCATCCCGACCAAATCCGAGTGGAGTCGAGAACCGTTGTAGACTCGCTGGTGATTGCAACATGATTGAAAGGAGCTGCTGAATTGTTGATGGGCTCCGTTGCCTGATGAGGCCACTGCTAAAACACGGCGTGAATTAATTTGCCTTTCGAATGAATAATGTACGGTAGCATTGAGGCAGCACAGGCAGCATTCCTTTATTTTCTACATTCATTTTGTTCTTATCTATACATTTGTTTACTAATATACTTATTTTATTTGTTTATTCATTAATCTGTTTATTTACTTATTCTTTGATTTATTTGTCTATTGATATATATTTTTCATATCTTTTCTAGGTAAGCTTGCTTACTTTAACTTCGGGTTTATGTTGGTCTGTGTCGTTTAATGAATATGTTAATCTATTTTCGTTTTCTGTATCATTACAATATAACCAAAACCACTTTATATCTCCTCAATTCTTTCTCATAGTTTGCCTCTCATTGCCCAAACACTTTCTATAAAGTTCTATCGTTTTAAATTCGAGTAAGAGTTAAGTTACGTTTTAATATTGTGTTTCTTTATTTTCTTTTAATTATATTCTAAATAAATTTGTTTCTTATTTACTGTTGGGTCATTTTGTTGTTATTCTCATTCTCATACAACAACTTTGAAGAAATTAAACTTAGATGACGTTCCACAAGGGCGTACCTAAGACAACATAGAATAAGTAACATATATATGTATGTTTGTATATATTATGTATGTATGCGTGTTTTATATATGTGTGTGCATGTATGTATGTATGTATGTATGTATGTATGTATGTATGTATGTATGTATGTATGTATGTATATGTATATATATATATATATATATCATATATATGTATGTATATATGTATGTATACATGTATATGTGTTTATGCATCTTTTATGTATCTATACATGCATATATGTATGTAGATTTGTATGTATAGATGTATCTATTTATCTATGTATGCATATATGTATGAATGTATGTATGTATGGATATATTTATCTATGTATTTATGTATGTATGTATGTATAAATATATGTATGTATGTATGTATGTATGTATGTATGTATGTATGTATGTATGTATGTATGTATGTATGTATGTATGTATGTATGTATGCATGTATGTATGTATATATGTATGTTATATGTATTATATGTATGTGTGTGTATGTATATGTTTGTATGTACGTATATATGTATGTATGTATGTATGCATGCATGTAAGGATGTATGTATGTATGTATGTATGTATGTATGTATGTATGTATGTATGTATTGTACATATTTATCAATATATCAGTCTACTATATATATAATTGTATATCTAATCCGTGCCGGGTTATCAGTGCATAGTTATAAGCAGTCAATACTTAACAGATTTTAATAGTGCCCATTAGGAACAGAGTAACTCAGAAATATCTTATATCGGAAAGATAATGATGAATCACTTTTTATCTTTTAGTTGACTTTTTTTTTCTTTATTTTTTTGAACATCATCTCGTGTTTTCTGTATTCCTGCGGTGGAAGGTAAGAAATGTCGCCATTGTTTTCCCATTCATGACATAAAAACCTACTAAATTGGACCTATTTTTATTATTCATTTTATTCTATTTATTCATTTGTCTATTTCTATCCCCACGAACAGTCAAAACATGCTGTGATAATCCACTTACAAGAGGAAAAACAATCGTAATATATCTGTCTCCCTTTTTGTATGTCTCTTTAACCTACCAATAGAAATATTTTCTCGTCTTTGTTTCACGACCTCTCAAATCATAATTATATTTTTACTAATACATTTTGCACTGGTAGAATCATACCCGACTTCAAACAACATTTTTTATAATTAGAGAATATTCGTCATTCATAAAAAGGAGTGACCATCTATTTTACTTTCTATTAACCCCTCAACTCTGCTACCTTCCTTGAACTTCTCATTTACCACATGTGCGACTCGACTTCTTTAATGCAATATTATCCCCAAAAATAGAAAAACACCAGCTAGACACGGCTTTTGAAAACACTGAACAAATATAACTGAACATGAGATAAACCGACACACACTGATAATTACTGCATATCTTCTCGCCTCGTCTACTTAGCGGATGCAATCAGGTAAGCAAAGTGATTCTATCCTCGTTCCAAAGCCTCTGAATTATTGCGACCATGATTCCAGCGTAACCTTTGGTCGCCGGAACCGCCGGCGATTGGGGCGCAGACGTCTCTGACGGCAATGATGCGGCATGACAAAACGTATCAGAATTATTCCAGTTTCTCATTTTGATTCGCGTTATGCTCCACTACACGTAATCTCAAAGAACACGTGCTAATCAAACTGGGTGGAGTAATAATTCCTCTGCAAACAGAATTCGTAGATATATGAAGATTTCCTTTTAAAATAATATGTGCTGATGATGAACTTCTTGGATTATAACGTTTCGTAAAAAGGAAAGAAACACAGAGGTAAATTTCCGAACCAATTAATGTTTAGTTGCTCGGATTTTGCTTGCATACTGTCGTATCATACTCTAATCCTCATTTTCATGTTCTACATATTCAGTATGAAAGATAATTGATTCCATTTCATACAACGCTGACAAACCTTGCGTGGATGCATTTATATATATATATATATATATATATATATATATATATATATATATATATACATATATATATATACATATATATACATATGTATATACATATATATATGCATACATATATGTATATATATGTATATATATATATACATATATATATATATATTTATATGTGTGTGTGTGTGTGTGTGTGTGTGTGTGTGTGTGTGTGTGTGTGTGTGTGTGTGTGTGTGTGTGTGTGTACATATACATACATGTATATATATATATATATATGTGTGTGCGTATATGTATGTGTGTGTGTGTGTGTGTGTGTGTGTGTGTGTGTGTGTGTGTGTGTGTGTGTGCGTGCGCGCGCGAGGTGGCACCCTCATGTTCTTGTTTGCGCTCACGTCTGAGAATCCCTGTGATAATATACGTATTATATTTAACAGTGAGAACAAGACCAGCCCTCATATCTGTCTTTCATTCTAGCTCTCTTCTAATTCTTTCTGTTATTTTTAATGACAAGTGAGAACGAGTCCAGTGTCATCCCTTCTCTCAAACTCATTGCCGCCCGCATGAGAACTTTTAATTCGAGAGACGAAAGTCTCCGATCAGTTCCTAGAACTCGTTCTTATTACTTGCGACCTTAAACGATTAATGCTTACTCATGCGGGACTGCAGATGTAAGTTAATAAGCCTGATGTCATCCGTACTTTTACGACGCACGGACTCAGCGACAGAGTGAATATTCAAAGACCAATCTGGACTTTAGGGGTCGTAGGGTCGGCTAAGCGTGCTGTATTGTATCTCGGTGTCGATAACCAGCGCTTCTATTCTTGAGGGATAATAACGCGCCGAAAAGGTGGAGTCATATAGGTGGTGAAGGTGATTCAGGATATCAGAAAGAATGTAGAGTAAGTGTAAATGATCAACATTCATCTTTCAACGACCCAATCATAAAAGAATGATGTATGGTTTTTTCTTCGAAGGGGGTGGTTTCAATAAAGAATATTTTCTTTTAATCTAAACTGAATTAGTAGAAAATGTAATCCTTCGAGAAAAAGGAATATATATTTTTTCCAAATTAATTTTCCTCCTTCTGCTGAGTAAAATCTTCTTGAGAAATCGAGATTGGAATAATTGAAGTTCATACTGAATATAAAGGATAAACTAGAACAACCTCCGACACTTCCAGGTTTAAAAATTCTCTATAGATTTAAAAATAATTGAGGAAATTTTTATTAAATTGTGGGAAAGGCCAAATGTGCCACGAGATAAAAATATGTATCAGACAACCACAGATGTCCAACATTTTCATTGTATATGGATTCATACATGTAAAGATGTAGGTTCGTATGTATGTATGCATACATGTATGTGCGTATGCATGTACGTTTGTATGTAGAGATGCATTTATGTATATATATAGCTATGTACCTATGTATCCCTCCATTCATAGGTATACAGTACATGCATGCATATTATATATATATATATATATATATATATATATATATATACATATATATATGCTGTATATACATTATATATATTTATATATATACATATATATGTATATATGCTGTATATACATTATATATACTTATATATACATATTTATATATATATATGTATATATATACATATATATATATATATATGTATATGTATATATATACATATGTATATATGTATATATGTATATATATATATATATATATATGCATATATGTATATATGCACGAAGAACCCACATTCGGAATTAAAAAGGAAACTAAGAAGAAAGTTAAACTTCTATATTTCTGCTAACACTTATAGTCCTCTTCAGGAACGTATAAGATACAAGTGTTGTTTGAGACTAAAATGATGTTAAGATGAAGGAGGAGCAGGAACGTGGGCAGATGACGGGCAACATTCAGTAACTTAGGGCGGGGTCAGGAGGAAGAGGGGTGTGAGGTCAGAGGGGGGAGGAGTGTGAGGTCAGAGGGGGTCGGAAGGGGAGGTGGATGCGGGGTCAAGAGGGTGAAGATTCTTATCCAAACGACTCACGGCTAGACGTGAGACTATGTCCGGAGACAATTGTCCTTTGGAGATGTTAAGGTTCGGACAATCTTCAATTAATGCAGATTCAACAATTTTTCTCCTGAAACCGAAATTATACTTAAACACTAATTTAGCCTTGTCCTAATTAAAACTATGACTTATGTTCCTAATATCTAGGAACACAAAGGACTTTGTTGGATATATCTAATGAATATTTTGTGTTTGGATTACCTGGTTATTATCTGGCTATAAACTTCCGGAATTTATAATTTATTCTGTCGGGATTGTGATCTTGTATGCTTTGGTCAAACCGGCAGGAATCTGAACACCAGATTATTCGAACACAAAATATCTATTAGATATGCCCAAGAAAGTTCGGCTGTGTTCCAACATGTCAGCAACGAAAATCATTGTTTTGACTGGGCTAAGGCTAAATTAGTGTTTGAGTCTTAATTGAAGAATCTAAAAAAAAAAAAAAAAAAAAAAAGTCTCCGGACACAATTTCATGTCTAGCCGTGAGTCGTTTGGATAAGAATCTTCACCCTCCTGACCCCGCTTTCCACCCTCCACCTTCCGACCCTTCACTCCTCCTCAATCTGACCCCACACCCCTACCCCTTTCGATCTCGCACTCTTCTTCTTTTTGACCCCGCCCTGAATGACGGAATATTGCCTGTCATCTACCCACGTTCCTGTCCCTTCATCTCAACGTTCAAAACCGGTCACTATGTCTGTAACCAGAGCGCTCCGAGATCCCGACCAGCTACCGGGTTCACCTGCCAGCCAATCAGCTTCGAGCTTTACTCGCGCCCGGGTAGCCTGATCCTGTGCCCGCATATAAAAACAAAAACCTGGCTAACTTTCCTCATTCTCCAAACTTCCAGTGAAACAACAAGCAGTCTACACTCTGAAGAAGCCTCACATCGAGGCGAAAAACTCCTGTTACTAGAAGATTTTCATACAAGTCGGCATACAGCAGCACTCTAAGTAAGCTATGTTACTCAGCAGAGAGAAATGAATAATTTCATCAAGTTCCCCTCTACAAACAGTAAGAAGATTCTCCAAAAGATAAAAATATACCTAACTTAAAATCATCAAAACATCCAGTGCAGTTGATTTTAATAAGAATTGCCTAAGATAAAAAAATGTGTCAAAAAATAAATATATGTGTATATATCATATATATATATATATATATATATATATATATATATATGTATATGTATATGTATATACATGACGGGTCATCCTTGCGTCTCAACAACTGACATAGGTCAGAAGCAATATTAAGACACAGAACATCCACAGAAAGGCCGCTTCATTTAATTGGCGACCCCCACCCCTCTCCGTTACCTCATGCAGAAAAGGAGAAGACGGGGTGAAATCCCTTCGGGCTGCGTCAAAATATCATTCACACATACTCCCTCACCCCCCACCCATACCCTTCCATGCATCACGGCATCATCCATACACAACCATTCTCCACTCACCCCTATCTCATGTCATCTCCCTTCCTTCCTCAACAGACATTACCCTCTTTCCCACTGCCCCTTATACCTCATCCATTCATTTCATCCTTGGTCAACCCTTTATGTTCACTCCGTCCATCTCTGCATTCCACACCTCTTTTATCAATCTTTCTTCACTCATTCTTTCCATGTGTTCAAACCATGCCAATACTCTTTCATCAGCCCTATCTCCCAACTCCCTTTCCAGCCCCGCTCTCCTCCTCACCTCCTCGTTTCTCACTCTATCCAGCCAAGTAACTCCTACCATACTTCTCAGGCATTTCATCACAAACACATTTAAACTTTTCCTCTCTTCTCTTCAGTTTCTGCCAATACAGTGCTCACGGTACAATCATTCCTTCATGCAATCTCCGCTAAGGCATCCATTCCTAAATGTCTATTTCTCATTACACTTTTTCATTTACTTGTTTCTCTCAGTCTACATTCTACATCCACCTCCGCTCCTCCCTTTCCCACCACATTCGCACCCAAGTATCTAAAGCTATCCACTCCCTCCAGTCTCTCTCCCCTAATATTCACTTCCAGTTTACTTTCATCCTCTCCCCTTGTACATCTCATCACCTTACCTTTACCCACATTTATCCTCAACTTCCTTCTTTCGCACACCTTCCTAAGCTCCGTCACTAACTTTCTTAATCCCGCCTCTCATCCTGCTACAAGCACAGTGTCGTCAGCAAACAACAACTGGCTTATCTCCAATTTTCTCCGTTTTCTTTAACCATCTCCAATCCCTGGGCCATTACCCTTGCATTTGCCTCTCGTACCACCCCATATATATATATAGAAATTAAACTGCCAAGGTGACATAACACACTTCTGGTCAAGTCCCACCTTTACCTCAAACCTCTTGCTCTACTACTCTCGTAAAAACTCTTGACTGCTGTTCACAGCTTTCCTCTTATCCCATATATCTGCAATACCTCCCACAGTGCCCTCCTGTCTACCCTGTCATAAGCCTTTTCCAAATCCATAAAGGCCCAAAAAACATCCTAACCTTTCCTAAAGCTTTCTTACATATCTGCCTTACAACAAAAATATAATGCAATCAACTCCTACTTGTCGTAAACCCACACTGCTCCTCACCAATACTCCCTCTGTTCCTCTCCTAATCCTTTCAATCAAAACCCTCCCATAAGCCTTCCCAACTACACTCAAGAAGCTGATCCCTCTGAAACTACTACACTCATACTTGTCCCCTTTTCTTTTGTAACGCGGAACTATACAGGCACTCCTCCATTCCTCCGGTACTCTACCCTCTTTTAGACAACATTAAACAACCTTACCAGCCAGTTCATCATCACCGTACCTCCCTTTTTTAGATATTCCGCATTACATCCAACTAAACCAGGTGCCATACCTGCTCTCATTATTTTAATAACTACTTTCACCTCATCTTTTCTTATTTTTTCTCCATTTTCTTCATTCATCACAGTCATTTTCATAGCGCTTCCTACTGCAAATACCTTTTTTTTCTATCCTCCTTTACATTTAGCAATTCCTTAAAACACTGCCCGTGTTCCTTTTACTGCTATCTTTTCCACTATCATCTCTCTATTTGCACCTTTTCCTTTTTCTTCTCTACTTGATTCGCCTCCTCTTTCTCTCTTAATTTCTATCTATTTATATACATATATACATTTGTATATATATATATATATATATATATATAAGTATATATATATGTATATGTATATATATATATACATACATATATATATATGTATATATACATATATATATAAATATATATATACATATAAATATATATAAAACTTAAACCCACTCTCGGAGAAAGTTTTATTTTATTCATGTGCTACGATATCTATGTTACTTGATATATTAGTTATGGCGGTCCATCGTTGCCGATAATGACGCTGTTCTGCATCTGTTT
>NC_134800.1:26223846-26228846 GCF_046742065.1 Oratosquilla oratoria
CTGCAGCATCCAAGTTGGAAATTTATGATTTTCTTATTACTTTTATCAAGTATCAATTTTCTCTCCCATTTATTCCTGCCAGTCTAATATCCTCTTTTATTTCCTCTGCCCCTCTCATCAGTTTATCTATTATGTTCTTCCGTTTTTCCAGATACTTTATTATTCACTCTTTTCTTCTCTTCTCTGCCCGTTTGTAGTTTTTAATTTGGGGCAGAAAACTCCGGATAGATCATCTCTGAGTCATGTTCAAATAATCTCCAATTCTTACGAGCTGAGTTTGATTCTTTAAACCTTCGAAGTCCTGGGAGACCTACAGGTTTTGTTGTTGCTTCCGCCAGAAAGATTTCTTCATTTGAGGGAGTCAAAGACCATTTTGATCGAACTTCTGAGGCAGATTTTTTTTTTAAGGGTCTTTATCAAGGGTTCTGTAAACCCCTGAGAAACTACAAATTGTTGTATATGGACACCAAAACAAAAGTGTTCTTTGATTTCAAATGACAAAGTTATTAGTAGGAGGTTACAAAACAGAGTTCCATAAACGGGGAATACATAAAGAAGTAGGTTGAGAATCTAGCCTAAGATCAAGAGACTTTATAAACAGTGTTCTGCCTTCAACCAGATTATTCTATTCAGTTAAACGGTGCAGGAAGAGAGGAGTCGCCGAGATGGCATTCTCGTCTCTTCTCATCCTCTTTTATATTCTTCGATGTCTCTCGTATTCATTACAGTCAATCTTCGTATCGTAGCTGAGTTTGCTTATATTCTTTCTTGGGTACGACCCCGCCTCTTCTCGATGTTTGTTCAGCTATATTTGTATACATATTATCGTTTTCGAAGTTTGTGTTCCCGTCTCTGAGTACATATTCACCTTTAAAATATCTTTGAGTCAAGTTTCCATCAGGCAAGAAGACTGCAGGGAAACGCCCGACTGGTACTGAAGTTTCTATTTTCTGGTGTAGTTACCAGTAGCTATTTGGGATCGGAACTAGGCTAACTTAGCTACAAGGGGTACATATTTCTATAGTTTCATGAAATGTTGGCTATTACTTGGAGTAGTAGTTCTCCATTTAACTTTTGACATGGAACTGTCTAGTGTAGGCCTTACGGTCTCTTGAACTCTCCTTCATTCTTATGTTCTTATGTTTCACGTATCTCATCATGTTCCTCAGCCTCCTGGAGACCAGTTCGATAGTGAATAAAATCGTCGTGTATTCACTACCACTAGTTTTTTATTTGTATTTCCACTTATGGACCTTTGTGTAGTGGTAGAGCCCTACTATATATTATTTTCAAGGAAAAACGAGCAATTTTATTAAGTAGATTTACGAACTACGGTCTTTTTGGAATCTTGAGATTACAGACTGAATTTATCAATATCTTCCTGACATTTTACCTTCTCTAACTGCGATGAATTTATTTTGTAGATTATATTATAGTTACCATTTTTGTTCTGAAGTGCAGACCTGGAATTCAAGGTCTTTGATTTGTCTAAAAAATTCTTGAATCCAGTGACACACCAAATAGATTTTAGTCTTTTAAAACAAAATGACTCTTTTCCATTGTCTTATAGAGTTGTTGCTTGTTGCCAGAAGGTAGATTTGGAGTTTCGTTTCTGACCGTTTGTGATCTACATTGAGTTTGGCGAGACAAACGAGGTGATGGTTTGTTGGCTTTAATGTCCTCGTCTAGAGTGGTGCTACATTCTCGGAACAACTCCAAAAAGAACTCGGGGAGTTGCCAAATTCTATTTACAGGCACAAAAAGGCTGTTGCCACTACACTTGCTGTAATAAATAATTTTCCCCTATTTCTACAGTTTACAATATTATTGCTACAATGTACAATACATGGACTGAGTGGGGACACTCAGTATCTATACATGAGTCCATATTTTCAAAGGGAGTGCTTAAAGAAATGTAATATCTACTTCCACATGCTCAAACAATTAAGTCAATTTTATTTTAATCATGATTATTTCTGGATACCACCATTGTTCCAACACTATGTGTATTTATCTTTATGCCAAAATGCAGTAAAGGCCTAATATTACTTTTGATCTTCCCTCAGCATTAATCTCATTGTGGTCGGTAAGTGGTAGCTGAGTCGAGCATCTGTTGTAAGATGATCCAATCCTTTAGATGTCTAGCGTGTACACGCGCGTACGCTAAACATCCAAAGGATTGAATATTCCCTTCAATCATCTTGCAACATGTACTTGGTATTTTGGGGTCTTTAGTGACATTCCTACAGTTCAAGTCACTCAATATTTCATTTATGACTGAAAAAAAATTATGCTGATAATTTTTTAGCTTCTAATATCCCTCCAATATGCTACTCTCTTTAAATATTTATTATTTCTATGACAACACCTCTTCCCTGCGATTTTGTCCCCAATGTTAGCGAAACCTTGTATTGGTAAGGTTAGAACTGAGCTATCTTTGTGTTTTGCCCGAAACGGTACATATATATATATATATATATATATATATGTATATATATGTACATATGTATATATATATATATATGTACATTTATATATATATATATATATATATATATATATACAGACGCTCCTCTACTTACGTTCATTCGTTTTACGTTTTTTCGATTTTACGTTTGAACTAACTGTAAAAATAAAATAAAAAATTGTAAAAAAAAAAAATTGAATTTTTTAGTTTAGCGCGCTCTCCGTAGTTCAAACGATACTTGCGCATGACGCTGCGTCCATTGTTTACATTTCACAAACGATAAACTGATAATGCCTAGCCTCATCCTCCCCCTCCTCCTTCACCATCTCAATTTATGTTGCTTGAATTTAATTTAGTTGAAATTGATGTTATTATTTTACAATGTTATGTGTATAATTAATGGTTTAGGGGTGTTTTATAAGATACGGTAATAGAATTTACGGATGTATAGTACAGTAACAACTTACGTTCATTTTCAACTTACGTTCGGCCTTTCGGCACGTAACTAAAACGTAAGTTGAGGAGCGTCTGTATATATAATATATATATATATATATATATAATATATATATATATATATACATATATATATAATATATATATATATATATATATATATATATATATATATACCCGTGGTGCATAATTATCCCTAATTGCATTGGATTGGGTCAGCGTCAGGTGAAGCTGGCCAGGCAGGCATGCGCGTCAGATCGCAGCGCGTCCATTTTGGTGTATGCCACGTGGTCAATACAATGCGTGCCATGTGGTTTGTACAATGAAAAAGCACAAACCTTTTCCACTGGGGGATGACTCCTTTACTGTTCATTACAACTTAGCGGAAATGTACATGTTAAAAAAAAACAAAAAACGGAAATGGCAATCAATAATTAAATGAAGCATAAGAGTATATACACCAACATTGATATGAGTTTTTTTTTTTTTTTTTTAATCTTGAAATGGACGTCCAAATCACAACGTATCCTAAACTCCTAGGGACGCATTTTCAAACCTTTCTTCAGTTACGGCAAACGCTAACTTATGTTTGAAAGAATATTTTTGCTGTACTTTCTAGTGAAGTTTATCTGGCTTTCTGACATGTCTATGAAATCTACCCATAATCTTAAAAAAAAAAAAAAATCTATACCCAATGAAATTAGTAAATTTATTTTTTCTACTTGCAGAGAACTTTTGTCAGATCTAACAAAAATTTTCACAAGTACGGTATAGTTCCTTATAATGAATAAAATCGTCTGACGTGAGTCAAGCCAGAATCTGTTGAGTCTGTCAGAATATGTCAGAGTAGAATATGTACAATACATCCGGATTCTAAAGTTTCTCCACAGTTTATCTTCTAATGAATGTTAACACAATAGATTAGATTCATTCCAGCAGCATTGCCGTAAAATAGTATATTTTAGTGTTACTTGCAACACAGTGAGAATGAAGTGATAAAGGCATCTATATTCATTATTTATTAACAACACAAACATATCGAAATATGAAATCTAGATGTGCGTTATCGTAGCGAGCGGGCTAATCTAGATATTATTAACATTTCTGAACACGAACGGCTATCTATTATCAACTAATAACCACATGGTAAGAGTAGGAACAAGAACCCAATTCTGACTAAGACAGGATGTATAGATCTTAGCGCGTTCTAGAATAAGGTCGTACACGTCTTCGACTTCTAATTCATTCTTTCTATCCTTATTATTCATCACTTCCCTTCCATAACATTCATTAGATCTTGAGAAGCCAAAGAGACTTCTGATTTCTCCATGGTAAGGGTTATTTATGCCCCATGTTATATTCACAATTCATTTCATAGATAAAAATGCTATCTTATCATCTATGCTCGTCGCTTTTAGGTCCAAAATGGCTTTTTAATCCAGGGAAGATATTTAATCAGCTGTGCATTATTCATCCACCTGGAATTGTTATTCATTGGGCATAGATCGCTATTCATTGGGCCTGGTAATTATTCAGTGTTTATATTCACTCTTCCCGCTATTCTTGTGATGTTTAATAGCTGTGGTGAATAGCTGATACATCGCTCGTTCAAGCTTCATGTTATTCTTAACCACAGTTTTATGCGTGACCGACTTCGTTTGGTCCCTCGCTTCTCCTTCCTCCATTGTATGTCTTTTACAGCATTTTGGATTGTAGGCTATGTCTTTACTGATGTCTGGAATGTAAGTCTTTCCAGCTGCCTGGATCGTATGTCTTTATGTCTTTTGTACAAGCGAGTAGTGTGCGTGTGTGTGTGTGTGTGTGTGTGTGTGTGTGTGTGTGTGTGTGTGTGTGTGTGTGTGTGTGTGTGTGTGTGTGTGTGTTTTTGTTTGAGTTTTGTGTCTTGGGGGGTTGACGTTGGCTTTTGTCTCGTTGTTTCTTATTTTCTTTTTTATAGTCATATATATTTTTTTTTACATCTTTGGCCTTCCTATCTTTCGTACCAATGTACATATTCTCTCTTACTCAGTCTTTTGTTAGTCATATTTATTGTTTGCATAATGTCTTTCAGTATAGT
>NC_134800.1:26233846-26236346 GCF_046742065.1 Oratosquilla oratoria
CATACATACATGCATATATATACCAAAGCTTTTTCCCCCTTACAAGGGAGGTAGCCAAAAAGAAAAAGGCATTAAATCATTCCCACCTATTCCATCCCTAAATACACTCCACTCCCCTCCACCCTCCCTCTTATCTTAGCACCTTGCCCACCGCCCTGGGTCAGAGGCAGTGTCGCAAGGCACAGCACATCCACAGCAAGGCCGCTTCATTAAATCGGCGACCCGCCCTCTCCGTCCCCCCCTGCATAAAAGAAGATGGGGAGAAATCCCTTCGGGTTGCGTCAAATTTTGCTCACACATACTACCTCACCCCCCATCACCCCACCCATTCCACCTTATGCATCACATTATCCATGCACAACCACATACTAGGGTATACAATTTAAAATGTGATATATTGAATGACAATAGCTTGCACATTGATTTTTTTAAATTAAGTTATATGACACATTAAAATGTACTTAATTTTGCGTATAGGACACCTTTTTTTTTTCTATGGTTTTACCCATAATCATATATTCGGCCGTGCATGAAAACTGAAAACTGAAAAAAAAAGTGCTGGCGGGTGAGTAAGAACAACGTACAGCAAATCCTTTGATGTAAATCGAAAATTTCGCGGCGAGAATGTTCATTGGCAATATGCATGAAAACACTCCACTGACGCTCCAAAATGATAGAAGCTCTGGTAAAGCCCATACCTAGCCTGACGAGACGTAATGGCCTCAAGCTGTCAACACTTAGATCCTAGAACTAGGAAGAGCCATTTACTTAATGAGTACTTCTATTTTCTTCACGATAAGTTGAGTTTCTATTCTTAGGGACAATATCAAGTCCAGGAGGTGAAGTCATGAAAGTGGTGGATAAATAAAAGGAAAAGCGTAATCAAAGAAAAGAATTAACTTCCCGTAGAGGCGATGAAGTAATGTCTATCCCTTGGTTAATATTCCTTTTTAAATAAATGCTATTATCATTATTTTTTATTGTTATCATCATCAGCAGCAGCAGTAGTATTAGAATCATCATTATTATTGTTACTATTATAATGATCATTAACAGCAGTTGTTGCAGTAGCAGTAGTAGAAATAATAGTGTGGACATCTAGATATATCATATCAACGAGCGCCTTATGGGGTACCAAACGTTAAAATTAGAAAATATATAATTCTTCTAACATCATCTTAACATGTGCGCGCCCAACGTGTATAACCGGGCTCGTAGACCCTTGCCTAGGCTTGGCGAAGTTACTTTTCAGAAATGAGGTGATGGCATTCAAAGTATACAGATGTTTTAGATATCTGTATCATCAACAATAAAGTTAGTTCTCTTCACGCAGGTGCTATACTATGTTTAGTTTTCGTAACTGGCTTTTAAGAGACAAATAAAATCAAACTTGCAACTATAATCTTATTTATTCTACGCTAAGAAGAAATTTCATGTTCTAATATTTGTATTTATTTCATCGCTTAGTTCACTTACAAATTTTTATTTTGAACATGGTGAAAATAAATTGGATGTATATACTGTATTATACATATAACAATACAGTTTAATTTTACATCATAGATATTGTAGGAATAATATCTAATGTGCATCTTGACATATTGAACAAGTTCGATTGGAATTCTGCATTACAAATGAATGATCTCAACAGCGAGTCCAACCACCGTGTGCGTGAAGTACCTCGTTGAGCCTACTGCCTAGCTTAGACCACTTTTCAAGGCTAGAAGTACATTACATGCGCTGAAATTATCAGTAAGCGCTGAAACTATCAGGTGGTGATGGATACGGAGCTGCCTAGTGTGAACGTGTGAACGGGGTATTTGGTTGTCGAACAACATGTTCGACAACCAAATACCCCGTTCACACGTTCACACATCACTTTAAACACGTGTCTGTCGAACCGTTACCGTGTAAACTCCCTCTTATGGTCTCTTGCAGTCTCCTTTATTCTTATGTTCTTATGTTCTTATGTCCGAGCCGACGAGTCTGGAAACGCGACACAGCTGTACCATGTATACGAGGCGATATTACATACTCATCCATCTATTCTCATCTTATTCATTCATTTATTTATTGCTTTATTCATCTATCTATACCTATTTATTTACTGTTTATTTATTTATATAATGATATTTATCTACTGTTTATTTATTTATATATTGATTTTTATCTATTCATTTAAATACTGGTTTATTTTGCTTGCTTGCGTGTATAATTACTTCTTTATTTTCTCATACAACCACGTTATGGATTGAAATGCTACTGTAGGTATATTTTTTTCATACAAACAATATATGTCATCATATCCAGTACAATAACGTAAATTATCCTCTCATAATCTGTGAAACACGACATCTATCGGTAGATATGCGTAACGGAAAAATCACGAGAATTGTGACAATTTGTCTCTCTTACTAATTGCTGTAATTCGAATGAATTCTAGTGCTATCCAGCTTCTTAAATTCTTTGTTTCCTAAATTCAAAGAATAATACTAACTTT
>NC_134800.1:26260309-26262809 GCF_046742065.1 Oratosquilla oratoria
GGATGTGCTGTGTCCTGCGACACTGCTTCTGACCCAGGGCAGTGGACAGGGTGCAGGGATGACCCGTCATCTAGGAGGTGCTAAGATGGGAGGGAGGGTGGAGGGGTGTGGAGTGTTTTCGGGGATGAAATGGGTGGGAATGTTTTTGTGCCTTGTCCTTTTTGGCTACCCCCCTGGTAAGGGGGAAAAAAGCCTTGGTATATGTATGTATGTATGTATGTATGTATGTATTATTATTATTATTATTATTATTATTATTATTATTATTATTATTATTATTATTATTATTATTATTATTATTATTATTATTATTATTATTATTATCATTACACACACACACGCGCGCGCGCGCGGAAGGGAAATAGCTGTCGATCACGAGTCCAACACGTAATCCAAGACCATGGTAAATCACACACACACACGCACACACACACACACACACACACACACACACACACACACACACACACACACACATACTTACACACGCACTTGCACTCGTACGCGCACACATACACACACAAGCACTTGCACACACACAAAAAAAGGAAAAAGAAGAAGCACGACACAAAAACAATTACTGTGCACTTCGAGAAAGAGCGCAAAGATCCCGAGGCTCAAGAGGACCCAAGTGCGACAGAAAATCCTTCTCGTATACATTGGCGTTAAATCTCTGCTTTGGACTCAAAGGCTCTGGGAATGGAGTACGCCAAAGGACTTCTTAGGCTCGAAACAACTCAGGAATGCACATAACGAGAGTCGACATCCTATTTCGAAGCCAAGATACATCAGACGACAAAGAGGAGGAAGTACTGCGCTGTACTTATATTCAGTTTTATATATATATATATATATATATATATATATATATATATATATATATATATGAATATACATATATATATATATACACATGTATGTATATATATATGTATATGTACATATATATACATATATATGTATACATATATATATATATACATGCACACACACACACACACACACACAGTATATACATACTATATACATATATATATATATATACGTATATATATACATATATATATATATTCATATATATATACATATATCACAACAAAGATATATCTGTATATTGAATATTTGGATATTTTTTATAGACATATTATAAGTACGCATAATATGTATATAATCAGTATATATATACATATATATTTATCAATATATATATATATGTATACAATATATATATATATACATATATGTATATATAATATATATATATATATATATATATATATATATATATATATGTATATATATATATATGTATATATATATATATTATATATATTGTATGTGTGCGTGTGTGTATGTAGTGTGTGTGTATGTGTACGTGCGTGTGTGTATGTAGTGTGTGTTTGTGTGCATGTGTGTATGTAGTGTGTGTGTATGTGTGCGTGTGTGTATGTAGTGTGTGTGTATGTGTGCGTGTGTGTGTGTGTGTGTGTGTGTGTGTGTGTGTGTGTGTGTGTGTGTGTGTGTGTTTCACCATGGTCCTGGATCACGTTTTGGACCCGTGATCGACAGCTAGTACCCTCACGGATGAGAGTTCAGAACTCATGTATGATTGATCTGTGGGTAATGCTGTGACCTGACACGCACGTACACACACATACCCAACTCCCTTCCCACAAGTGTTGGAGTAACGGCTCATAGGGAAGCTATACTGAGATTATTTCAGCCCTGGGCAGGATTCGATCTCCGATCACTCGGTTATCAGTTGAGAACGCTACCACTGCGCCGTTGAGCGTGTGTGTGATTCACCATGGTGTTGGATCAAGTGTTGGACTCGTGATCGACAGTTATTTCCCTCCAGGAAGAGAGATCTGAGCTCAAAAATGGCATATGTGTGTGCGTGTGTGTGTGTGTGTGTGTGTGTGTGTGTGTGTGTGTGTGTGTGTGTGTATACGTGTGTGTATATTCGTGCGTGTGTGTGTATTTACCTAGTTGTATTACACGGGAAGGCTATGCTCGTCCTCTCTTTGTATCTTTCAGCATCAAGTTTTTTCTTAAAATATTGAATAGTATTTGCAAACACTGTTTCTTTATCTAAGTTATTCCAGGTATCCAGCACTCTGTGTGGGAAGCTATTCTTTTTCCGATCTCTTCTATAGTTATCCTTTTTGAGTTTCTTTTCATGACCTCTTGTTTTTCCATTGTCATTTTTTAGTAAATCATTCCTGTCAAGGATTTCCATTCCTTTCATAATACTAAATATAGTATGTTGATTTGGAAAGAGCTGGTGCCAACTTTGCCGTTGCTCTCTATATTCTTTCTAGTTTCCTTATATTCTTTTTAGTACTGGGTGTCCATAGTGTCGCTGCGTATTCCAGTGTGTGTGTGTGTGTAGTATTCTTTTTGAGTTTCTTTTCATGACCTCTTGTTTTTTCATTGTCATTTTTTTTAGTAAATCATTCCTCTCAAGGATTTCCATTCCTTTCATGATTCTAAATATAGT
>NC_134800.1:26285309-26287809 GCF_046742065.1 Oratosquilla oratoria
GTATTCGGAAGATTATGTGGCGAATATATATGTAGGTACATATATAAATGGAAGATAGTTAAAACATAATAGAATGCAAAAGCGGAGTTATATAAACACGCACATACACACTTAAACAACGTTAATGTGCGAAACAGCAAACGCACACACACACACATATACACAAATATACATACACACACATATACATACACACGCACACTCATACACACACACACACATAATGCGAAAAAACACACACGTAACACACACATAAACACGCACCCACACAGGCACTCACACACACAAACACACACATATATACAGTACACATACATACACATATTTATCTCTGATACATATGCATCACATACACATACACACACGCACACACACACACACACACACACACACACACACACACACACACACACACACACACACACACACACACATACATATATATATATATATATATATATCAATATATATATATATATATATATATATATATATATATATATATATATATATTCACACACACACATGGAGGCATCTGATGACGAGGCCGACGACTGACAGTTGAAATCAACTACCTGGTGTCTGGTGCGAAAAATTGTGAGAAATATATATATATGTATATATATATATATATATATATATATATATATATATAAACATATATATATATATACACATATATATATATACATATACATATATATATAAATATATGTACATATATATACAAATATATATATACATATATATACAAATATATATATACATATATATGTATATATATATATATATATATGTGTGTGTGTGTGTGTGTGTGTGTGTGTGTGTGTGTGTGTGTGTGTGTGTGTGTGTGTGTGTGTGTGTGTGTGTGTGTGTGTGTGTGTGTGTGTGTGTGTGTGTGTGAGTGTGTGTGTGTGTGTGTGTGTGTGTGTGTGTGTGTGTGTGTGTGTGTGTGTGTGTGTGTGTGTGTGTGTGCGTGAGTGTGTGTGTGTGTGTGTGTGTGTGTGTGTGTGTGTGTGTGTGTGTAAGTGTGTGTGTGTGTGTGTATGTGTGTGTGAATTAACAAGACACACCTCTGGGATTCAAACATTTAAATAAGCGACCGCTTCTTACAATATATATATATATATATATATATGTATATGTGCATATATATATATATATATATATATATATATTTACATATACATATGTATATATATATATATGTATATGTGCTTATATATATATATATATATATATATATATATATATATATTTATATATATTTATATGTATATATATATATGTATATATATATATATATATATATATATATATATATATCAGATTAAATATTGTCAACGGTACAAAGGAATGGCAATGAGGAAAGAAGATTGGTTATTTTCTAATTAAAAATTATGACTACTGTTATACAGTTATATATACAGTAAATCATTTGAATATGTTAAACACTAACCAACTGAGATAACCACTGAATATCCTTATGTTTACATACTGTCAATTAGGAGATGAGATGTGCCTCAATAGAATAATTGGGTGCATCAGATTTAGTACCTAGTCAGACAATAAAGAATAATTTATGAATCTTCACCAGGGCCTTTGACAGATTGATGAAACATGTGAAACGATTGTGTAAGTAAATAGATCAAATTAAAGATTAACAGGTGAGCGAAACTTGCTTGTGTAAGATCCCGAAATCATTTGCGATTCCTTAAATTTCAAACCAATTAAATTAATACAGATTTTTTTCAGCAACACTAGGAGATATAGAAACATAAGATAATGATGAAAAACAAGAAAAAAGATACATAATAAAATTACAAAAGTTGAGGAGGAGGGGGAGGATAAGGGCCCCTTTTTTATGCAATTGAATGTAGAGTATAAACAAGAGGCGAAAGAAGAAAAGGAAAGAAAAAAAAAAAAGAGTCACAAGAAGAGAAAGAGCGACAAGGTCAGGCGGAGCGACAAGATCAGGGAGGGTCCGGAGCACCTCGGGAGACAAATGTGCAAACTATACCTTACGACCAAGATCGAAGTGTCTGAGGGAAGTGGGTGGAGCCCAAGGGTGAACTCCCTAATGAGGGAGTCCTGGGAGCTCCGAGAGGACAGGTGAGATGGTGAGTGGGTTCCGATGGGTGACAGAGTGGGAGTCCAGTGGTAAGTGGATTAGGGTGAGTGAGTGTGTGTTTCTGGGGGAGTGTGGAGGAGTGAGTAAGCGAGTGATTGGGTAAGTGAGTGAGTTAGTGAGTAAATGAGTGAATGGATGAGTGAGGGAATTGATGGTCATGCTATCGGTATTATGTAAGTACAGATAGATTTGTCTATTGGGGCTCATTCAAAATCAGAGGATTACTAAGTGCCTCTGGTATTCGAGACATTCTATATCTAAGAACCTTTCATCCCAGTTTTTGCAAACTTCCGAATTTTAGAGATCCCCAACATAGAGAACAATCCGTAATTATAACATCTGGACGGACAGATGATGGATAGAGGTGTT
>NC_134800.1:26300309-26305309 GCF_046742065.1 Oratosquilla oratoria
ACCGTGTTAGTAAGGTCAGGATGTAACGTTAAATTAGTGTACAGCAAACCGACATATAAAAATTACTTCATTCATTTCTACAGTGCACATGATAGAAGGACAAAAACTGGAGTGGTGATAGGGCTTTCTCTGAGAGCGTTTCGCATTTGTAGTGAGGAATTTTTAAATGAAGAAACAAAATTAATAAAGTCGACATTTGAAAGACTCAAGTATCCTAAGGGAGTATTTGCTCCCTGGAAGAGAAACCAGTATTATCTTACGTAGCGAAGGAGAAAAAGCAAACTATTTTAATACAAGAATTTTACAAATTTGTCATTCTCTAACATTTGACTTGTATTCAATGGTTTAATTCCTGTTTCTAAAGTTTCCTATTATATATATACATATGTATATATATATATACACATATATATATATACTATATATATACATACATACATATACCAAGGCTTTTTCCCTCTTTCAAGGGAGGTAGCCAAAAAGGGAAAGGCATAAAAACACTCCCACCCATTTCATCCCTAAATACACTCCACACCCCTATATATATAGGCTTGTGTGTGTTGTTGTTGTGTCGCTGTTTTACTTAGTCCTAGTCGAGGCAAACTGACTTCGCAGGGATTAGCATATGCAAATTAAGATTTTCTTTGCATGACTTGAACATTTATTCTTCCTACATAGAATCTATTTCATTCATCCAAAGAAGAGCCCCCCCCCCACACACACACACCCTTTACGCAGTGAAAGGACTGTGGATCCAAATAGTAGAGGTTATGTCGCATTGGTAACGGTGTTGGTTATGATAATGAGAGTTGAAGACAGATGAAGATGGAGGATGTTATGAGGCGCTAGAGGAGAAGGGAAAGAGTGAGGTGAGGAGGAGCTTTTCAGGGAAACCGGAAGAGCCAAGTATTTTGTTTTCTGTTTCTCAAAGCAGGCCGAAAAATCGGCGCTTGAAAAGAAAGTGGGAGGGAAAATGGAAGATGGTGACACAGTCGGTAGTCAGATGAAAGGCCGAGGCGTTGGCATCACGAGGGAAAAGGAAGAAGAAGACGTAGAGGTGAGAGGAGGGGGAGGAGGAGGAGGAGGAGTAGAGGAGGAAATAGAAAGAGTAGGATGAAGAATAAGAAAAGGGGTAGAAAGAAGAAGATTAGCGTGAAAATAGAAGTATGATATCATAATAAGTGGAAAGGAGGAGTAACGAGAAAAGAAGGAGTAGGAGGAACATAAGGATAAGTAGGAGGAGGAGAAGAAGAGGAAGAGAAAGAGGAGGTAAACAGGAAGATGATATCAAGGACGAGATCGAATCTTGGGAGGTCTGAGATATGTGACTGAAGCGGCAGACAAAAATAAGACATAGTACAAATAAACAACAAATACACACATGTAACTCACACACTTACACACACAAACACATACAGAGAGAAAGAGAGAGAGACAGAGTGACAGAGACAGAGAGAGAAAGGGGCGTGTCTGTGTGGCGAGCCGGAGTGTCGTGGCCCAATTAGCAAAGGAAGAGGCGGCAATCACAAGGCTTCTAATTACAGTCGAGGTGGCACCAGCCGCCGCGCGACCCAAGGCAGACAGACCCTCGACTCAGTCCTCGGCTGCGCACGCGGTTCCTTCCCAGAGGGTGGGGTGGGGGTGGAGGTGGGGGGTTGTGAGTGCCAGTGTCACTGCTGATGGGAGCTGGGGGTCCCCTTCGCGCGTCTTCTGCCGAAGATCTCTTTGGGTTGTCATAAATCCGCCCGTTCTCTCGGGTTCCTTCGAATCGGGTTTCGACCTAATTGCCCCGTGGCTGCTGCATGTGGTTCGCATGGCTGTCAGTTGCCCTCTTCCTGTCTGTCACATGTCTGCCTACCTGTCCCATGGACCGGAAGTCTTTCCTTTACCACATGCCTAGCTTCGTTTTAAGTGTCTGTCGGTACTACGGGTTTTTTGTTATATTAATTTTTGTTTATTAATTATTCATTTATATATTCATCTGTTGGTTTTTCTTCATTTGTTCTTATATTTTTGATAACTCATTAATTGACCTATTTGTTTATTTACTTACTTGTTCATTTATTTATCAATTTATCTATTCGTTTATCTATTCAATTTATCTCTAAAATTATCATTATGACGATTTTGGCCTAGCAAACGCCAGACGATTCTATTCGGCTTAGAAAAAATTACCCACTTTAAAAAATAAAAAATATCATGCAACGAGTTAGTTAAGCTCCTGTGTATCATGAACCTATGCTGCTGGGAAATTAATGAGATGAAATCTTTGCATGACTTAGGCCGGAGGTAATAATATGAACGCATGTGGTGAAAGAGAAGTGGGTGGGGATGATACTCTCCCACGCCTAGTCACCTCGTTTTGCGAATAACAGTTGATTGGAAAAGAAAGCTGTTAATGTACTTTTGATTGCATTCCCCTCTCCTGTTCTACACGTTGTTCTTCAAATGACGATTTCGAGTTCTACTTTACCTTTCCCCGTTCAGTACGTGTTAATGAACACTTGCTTTGTTCTTGTGTAAATGTTATTTTTGCAAGGTTTTCTTTCTCTCTCTCTCTCTCTCTCTCTCTCTCTCTTTCTCTCCCTCTCTCTTTTTTTTACGACCTTCTTCATCTTTGTTTACCAAATGACAAGACACTGGTCTTAGAACCCGATGACGTCACGCTGGTTTCAGGAATAAATGACGTCACGCTGGTCCCAGAACTCAATGACATCAAGATGTCCTCAGGACATTTTGACGTCTCACTCATCTGAAGACCTCATGACGTCACAAAAGTCTCAGGGTTTACTGACATCAGCTGGGTCTTACTACTTGACGTCACGATGTCCTGAGGACTTAGTGACGTCACACTGCCGTCACTACTTACTAACGGCAAACTAGTCTCGTGCATCAGTGACGTCATTTCGATCTCAGGATATGGTGACGTCATCAGGGCTTGGTGACGTCACATTCGTCTCAGAACGATAATGTCGTTTGGTTACAAATGACTCCTTTTGTTCACTTTGTATATATTTTCATTTCCTCCCTCTTGTCTGTGTTCTCACTGATCATCTCATTTCTATTTCGATTCCTTACAGGTTGTCTATTGTTCTTATTTCACTATCGATCTTTCTCCTGTTCTAATAATAATGTTTTCTCTGAATGATGAACACCTTTTGTAATGACTGACATTTTAATCTAATTTGGCTGTCGCCAGGTGATTTTATTCATACCCCTGACACCCACATCGTAGCGATTAACCTCTTCAGTCCCAGGGGATAATTTTATTTTATTACTTTATTCTGGCTGCCGCCAGGCAATTTTATTCATCAAAGCGGTTTACCCTCTCACCAATCGCTACCATCCTCGGTAGATACATCATAAATCAAAATATCCCCCTCATACACAACTAACCAATCCCACCTACTGTACTCTGACTATCCCCTACTCACGATCCACTTTTAACGAGAGTACAGCATGTCTTATTATTCCAACTATGCACATGCTTAAACAAAATTGTGGGTTTCTAAGGCACACATTATCATGTATAATGCCCTTATTCCCTCCTGGCGTATGGTCCATCATAGGAGACACGTTGTATGGTCCCGTATTTTGCACTTTTGATAGAGACTGTCCCACGTTTAATCACACTGACACACGAGAACCCTCATTTCCAAAACTCAACACTAAGCCAAACTCCAAACATCCCTTCCGAAACCAATACGCCACACCTCATTATCCCAACACATGCCTAATTCTTCTCACAACTCTTACCTCCAGTCACCCCCTCCCTATGCACCCTGAACACCTAACACCCTCTACCTGACTCAAGTCCCCAAACTCTCACCCGCCTCCTTCCCTCCTCCGTACTTATGTGATGACTTCCGGCCCCGTTTTTGGACAGTAGTAATTTCAGAAAGTCGCATTTATTTTTATGTAGTTCTGAGGCGACCTAAATTTCTTTTGCGCCTTGAGCTGGTTTATGGGTCCAGCCCCTGTCTACTTGCTTTATTTCTCTGTTCTTGACCCTTCTGTGTACACTCTTAAATGTCGTGTTAAAGGTTTGAAGATGGTGCAGATGGATATGAATTGTTGAACCCCTTCCGTACAGTATCGTTCCTTAGAGATTTCACTCTTCATTTTTCAGTCTTGGGGTTTGTATTTTGCCCTTCCACAAGGATTTTTTTTTCTTTTCTTTTTTGCGGGCTTTGCCATTTACTTCTTGTTCCAGTTTCTATCCAGCTGAAATGTGTTTGAGAGTTTTCTTAGATTATTTTGATTCTAGGTTTGTGTTTTATTTACAAATACCTGAATATTAATCAAATAATACTTTTCCTAGGAACCATGATCTGTTCTCTCCCAGATTTTTTATATACTAGACACTTCATAATATCAATAATTCATGCGTTAGCTGCACAATTCTTATTTGTAAATTTCAGGCATTTTTCTTCATATGACTTATGTTCAGAAAACTTGCGATTATGGGAATACTTTGTACTCAGAACCACTCTATCACATTACAGATAGCCAACCATTTAATCAATATGAATATACAGTCCACCTCAAATATCTTGACAACCATCAAACTAAGCTTGAACACCTCATACAACAACATCCAGACTTACCTATACAGACTAATTGTTCCATGTATCCACCACCATACACAAGAGGCCTTGTATCATTTTATTCAAATTATGATTAACTTAGGTCGAATGGTTCAATAATGTTCCGCAACAGACTCTTTGAGTACCAGTACTCAGAATTCTTCATTACTCTTAGAGGTGTGTGTTGAAGGAAAGAGATTAAGTCTCTGATACCTATGCTCTTATTATAGGTGAGTGCTTGTATGAGTGACAACTTGTGGCTGTAGCAAAGGGTGGGATTGTCTAATTTCTTGCTTGTTGGTCGAAAACACACAAACACACACACACACACACTCACTCACACACACACACACACACACACACACACACACACATATATATATATATATATATATATATATATATATATATATA
>NC_134800.1:26320309-26322809 GCF_046742065.1 Oratosquilla oratoria
TAGGAAGAGATGAGGAGAAAGAAGAAGAAGCTTAGGAGGAAGAAAAGGAGAAAGAGGAAGAAGAGCAAGGAAAAGGTTATGGTAATAGTGAAGATGTCGGCGAATGATAATAAGTATGGGGAAGGAGACATAAATAATGTCTGAAAAAATGATACTTTTGATCATGATTGCAAAGACAGTGATGGTAGCGATACTGGGGCTGACTTCTCGTGGTGACTCTGTGGAGCCAAAATTGGTCGTGATGATGGTAACTTTCTTAATGTCTGTCGTGGTGATTTACCAAGATTTCACAGATAAGTAGAGCCTTGTGAGTTCGCACGACGATGGCTGCTTCCGGTGATAGCAGGGGAGGTCAGAAACCAGATAAACTTTCTGGATAGATAAACATAAGAAAACTAAGCCAGGAAAGAAAGAAATCTCAAATATCAAGTTTTTGATTCCTCAGATGAAATGGATGGTAAGGTTGTTAGGAAGTAATCATGAGTGTAATTCTCTTTAGAGTGGAACTAGAGGCATTAGGTTATTTCTACAATGATCAAAAGTAAAATATATATAATAACTTCATATAGAAATTTCTATGGTTTACATATATCTCTACTCTTCTTTTAAACTAGAATAAAGATGTTTATAATGATAACAGAATAAAAATAACCCTAAAGAACTACATCTACATATCTGAAATGACTGTTGAAACTGTTTAATGAATGCTTGTACATAATGTGCGATAAGGAAGGTAGTGTTATATACAAATCCGGATAAGTATTGGATATAGTGATTATGGCTGGTATGTGTATGTTGATCAATGTAGCGCTTCTTAGGTTTAGCTACTGACTTGCAATTATTAGATTAGTAACAACGTGCACAGACGGGTTTTAAATTACTGGTCACAACCGTTGCGATACTGGCAAAGTAAAAAGGAGTGACACTCGTAATTACTCTACTTTCTTTCCAGGTGATGTCAATGCCGAAGATGGTGAAAGGAGGAATAATGAATGTTGGTGTTTCAGAATCTAGTGATATGGAAATCATTATCATGTAATTGCATGTTTAGGAGATAAGTCGCTGGCATTGGTGATGTTGGTGATGTTGGCAGAGGATGCTGTCAGACACGGTCGTAACCGAGAGAATGCAGAATTTAAATGTACCAAAACACTCAGCATGTTGTCATATTTCAAAATAATTTTGGGTGAGACGATTTTATTTACCTGAAAGACACATTCATAACAAAAAGGTATCTCGAACCCTTTTGTTTTGAGTATGCTACCCCAATCCTACCACCCCATATCCCTGGTGGCTGAAACTGAACGTACTAGACTGACAGCAGCCAGAAGAAACACAATAGCCGTCAGTGTCGATGAAATGGCTGAAATTTAGTCATTATCTGTGATGACGTCACGGTGATTGAAATAATGTGAAATGAGGTGGAGAAGAGGGGAAGGAAAGGGGTAATACACTAAAAGGGAAAAATAAAAGGAAAAGAAGGGAAGGGAGTAGGGGACTGGGAAAGATAGAGGAAAGGTGAAGTGGGACAGACCAGAGATGGACGAAGAAGGTTTGGGGAAGAGAATACTTGGGAAGAGGAGAGGGAATGGAAGGGGGGAGGAAGTAGGGAAGGAAAGTAATATAAGAGGAAATAAGTAAGAAAAAGAGAAGGAGGGAGAGAGGGGAAGGGAGGGGAAGAAAAGAGAAAGAGAATGGAAAGAAAAAGAAAAGAGAATGTGGAAAAAGGGAAAGGGGACGAAAGAAAGAAAGAAAGGGAAGAGAAGAGGGAGAGAAGGTTAGCGGATAGGAAAAGAGAGAAGAAGTAAGGAGAGGAGACAGAGAGATAAAGGAGGGGAAGAGAGTGGAGGAGGGAAAGCGAGAAGGAACCAACGGCATGGGGGGGGGGGATTAGAGGGGGAGGTGAGTGAGGGACGGGGATGGGTGTGCATCATTAACACAAAACTCATTACTGTGAATACGATTCCAAGATATTCGTGTTGATAGACGCGATGACAATGGAATTCGCGACACGGAGGGGAGCGGGCATAAAGGACCAAGAAGTTATCGATAAAACCAACCACACGTAAGAAGATGTCTGCGATATCAGACGTAGTTACGAAGTCGAAAGAACTGATGATATCGACGAATATGAGGTCGATGATGTTCGAGATATGGAAGGAGTAGCACAAGCAGCATAATAATACTCTGGTTTATGGACATGGAAAAAAAAAACATTCAAAGGATTTTTTTTTTTTTCCTCCTTCTTCAGACGCACCACCAACACGACCTGCATGTCGTCGTGCTTCGTATTACGTCGACACAATGGCAAGGTGATCTTGCATCACATTGTTTTACTTGTAACGAAATTCATGATGGCGTTGGCATTGATACTCCTGCACCTGTGATTATGTGCCCTTGTAGTTAGGGAGATCGGTGTTCTTGCATTAAACAGCGGCATCAGATAACTATACAGAGGTGAGTCGGTTTATATTCATTTAATCTTGCATCATATAAGCAC
>NC_134800.1:26332809-26340309 GCF_046742065.1 Oratosquilla oratoria
AAGTTCCCCCATTTTCATACCAACATGATCCGTCACTATCAAAATGCACTTAATTCCCTCTCCTAATCCCTCCTTTTCTTCCTTTCGCTCCCTATCTCCCTCTCCTACCAACTCTCCCTCTCTTATCCTCTTTCTCCCCCTCCCTCTTCCACCTTCTCTCTTTCGCTCTCGCCTCCTCTACTTTTCCTCCTCTTATCCCTCTCCCTGTCTCGCCAATCTTCCTCCCCCTTCCTCACTCTCTTCCACGCCTCTTCTCCCTTTACCTTTCCTGCCCTCTCTCTTTCTCCTGCCCCTTCTCATTCTCCAAACCCGTCTCCCTTTCCCGGCCTTTTATTTTCCCTCGCATTTTCCTCTACTTACCCAGTCTCCCTATCCTACCCAGTCTGCGTCTCCCAGCCCATTTCCGTTTCACAACCCATCTCCCTCTTTCACCCCGAGTCCCTCTTCCATCCCATCTCCTTCTACCATCGTCTTCCCCTCTACCACCCTCTCACCCTCTTTTAGTCCCTTTCCCACCTCTCTGTGTTTACTAATGTGGATATGTGTATGTTCGTGTGTGTATGCATGTCTTTGTATATATATATATATATATATTTATATATATATATAAATATATATATATATATATATATATATATATATATATACATAAATATGTGTGTGTGTGAGTGTGTGTGTTTGCGTTTGTTTCAATATGTGTGCATGTTCATGCTTACGCGTTTATCTATTATATATCGCGTATCAATATTTTTTCTTATCTTTTTTATGTGTATACATCTCCCAAAAAGTCAATATCCAGACACACGGATCAGATCGGTATATAGATTTCCATGTACATTTTCGCCTTCTCACACCTCAATTTGTCTTCAGCAACCCACGAATCGCATTAAACATAGTCTTGTCTTCACGTAATTCTCGTCAAGGCTCTGACACGTAAGTACGCATGATTTGGTATTCCATTTCTTGCTCAAATTGTAAACATATCTGCCTCTCTCTCTCACTCTCTCTCTCTCTCTCTCTCTCTCTCTCTCTCTCTCTCTCTCTCTCTCTCTCTCTCTCTCTCTCTCTCTCTCTCTCTCTGTTTGTCTACATCTCTCTCTGTCTCTCTCTCTCTCTCTCTCTGTTTCTCTCCCTGGCCCCGAGGCCAAATATATGATTACCAGTGAAAATCACAGACGCCGATCGAGCCACGATGCTGAAGGACTCTGCATCGGTTGGGAGTGAATTCTTATTCTTTCGTTATTCACCTTCCGCCTTATCTACATATATCCTACTTCACGATTTCAACCACATGTATTACTCTACACGTAGTCCTTTTCATGCACTTGCACTTCCGTTAACCTTCCATAATACTTGGCTTTGTTTTAATTCGTTTAACCCCTTTGATGTGTTCGTTTATTGTAAAGTGTATTTTAACATAGCGGCTTACATTTTTGTTCACCTGTGGGCAGATTCCAGAGTGATGATCGCTCAATTCAGAAAGCCACCATTAGTCTACGAATTTCTACTTATGTGACTGAAATCACCTGGCAATGACCATACCAATACCACTTGCCCTTCTTTGCATTTCCCCCTTCCAAAATTTCCTTTTCATGGAAACTACTCCACATAAATTCCTCCCCGCTTTCCCTTGCCCCTCCACACCTGTCCCTCCACACCTGTCCTTACCTCCTCGCCTCCATTCTCCCCATGGCCGTGGCAAACTTGTTTCCCTGTTCGTTGCCATTATTATCATTTCTTCTCGCGCCACGTCGGATCACGTGACGCGGTACCCAGGATCGCTCTGCGGCGTCGTCTCGGCCCCGTGGCCAATCCTTCCTCATCTTTTCCACTTGTCTTCCTCTCCGTGTGCTCTCCACTGCCCATGATTTGGCACATTGGTTCCCAACGTTTTTTGCCCTTATATCCCATAGTTATGTGGCGCTGTTCTTCAGCCCTCTGGAGACCAATTCAACACTAGATTTCCTTATGCATCCACAAGTTTTTGGTCCGACTTGTAAATCGCTATGAACCACTATCCTATTTATGGATCCCAGGTTGAGGACCTCTGACTTAGCACACCGTGTACCCCGAATCCTCTTCAACACGGCAATGTATTTTATGGTTTTAGTTCCCATTAAGGTATCTATTGTTATCATTATTTATTGGCAGTAATGATATTGCCAGTAGTTTTATCATTGGCGACCATAACAATTCCCAGTATTTTCAATATAAACCAAAGATCGCAAAGATATTTCTTTGATCTTTGGTGTCAACTTAACATGGTCAATATCATATAGATTATTTATTTCTTTAAGTTTTCAATAGATACCTGTTTTGTTAGGATAGTTCTAGCCTTAAATGGCGAAAGTGAGTCTCTTAGTTGAATGAAATCGTCCATTGACACTCAGAAGAAAGTGTATAAACAAAAGATCCCAATATATGATGGGAGAATACAATCTTGTCTAGCCAAGGCTCAGCCCCGTTGGCTTGCAAGAAGTCGTAAAAATAGAGCCAAAATAAAATCAAAAAACCACGTCAGGATGCTAAGGGGAAATCATACATCATGTGCTTTGTGCCTTAATTTCTCTTACGGATTTTCAATCTTGTGTTTTTCCACACTTGTTTCTCTTTGCAGTTCTGACTTTTCACCCTTGTCCATTTTACCTTTGGGACTCTTCGCCCTTATTCCTCTTCACCTTTGCCCTTAAACATCTTCGTGTTTCCAATCCACAGCGTGAGATTGTCAACAAGGTGAGAAACGTTGATAAAATACAGTCCATTATAACTGCAACATTCCCAAGGTTCCTCTGTTTGTCTTGTATATAATTTTTTTCACTCGTTTCCTCTTTCTCATTCCCAGTCTTCAACAGATTTTTACGCTTAGTCAAGTTTTTGCATGATCAGGTGACCATGGTTACTGTCTTAGCTCTATTTGTACTCTTATAACATTAAGTGATTTTTAGTGGTTTTGAGTTACTCTGAATAATTTGGGTACTGATTTTTTTTTTTTTTTTTTTGCGCACTTCGAACTTGATCTCTTAAGTAGAAACTTTAAGTTGATCAGTTTAAAAAGAATTAATAGGTCCTTTGCTTATTCAGTTAACTATTCGTCGTTCAATCATACATATGTTGAAATCCCTATTTTCCTTCCATTTTTTTTTTCTCTTCCTTGGGAATTTTTTGAAGCATTACCTTTTTTCTTTCTTTCTTTCTCCACCTCTTCTGTCTTCCTGTTTCTCCTGCTCTTCCTTTTTTTTTCTCTCTCTCTTTAATCTTCATTTATTGTTTCGTTCCCAATTACTTATCATTTCAATCCCTTTCTTCCATTTTGTCATTTTATTTTTTATCACCTCTTTCATCCCCTCCTCTCCTCTTCTCTATCCCTCACCTTCTTTCCCATTTTCTCCACTTACCCCACCTCCCATCAACCTCTCTTCCTTCCCATGTCCTTACCTCCATCCCCTCCCCTCCCTTCTCCCTCAACTCCTCTATCCTCCTATCTTTTTCTTTCTCCACCCTTTTCCTCCTTTTTTTTCCTTTCCCACCCTCTTTCCCTCCTCTTTCAACACTTCCCCTTATTTCTCCCTCCCTCCTATCTCCTCCCCTCCCTTTCCTTCCCCTCTCTTCCACTCCTATCCTTTCCTTCTCTATGCCCCTTCCTTCGCCTCCTAACCCTCTTCCATCTCTTCCTCTCCCCTTCCCTCTACTCCTCTTCCCTCCCCTCCCATCCTATTCCACCCTGCTTCATCTCATCCCATATCATCCCTCCTTTCCACCTTATCTTCTCAGCTTCACATCTTCTAACCTCTCCTCTTCTTGTTAGTGTTATTTTTTTTTTTTTTTAGTCTCGTTGTCACTCTGACTGATTCACCCATCATCCATTATATTCCTTTCAGATTTTTCCACACATTATTTTCCTTACCATTTTCATCTCAGTCTTGTTTATGTTCCTTCCAAGTATACTTGTTTCTTTACGTCTCTCCTGTAAACATGACTTCTGACCTTTTTTCCCTATTCTTTTTGTTCTCTTTCTCCTTTTCCTTAATTCCTTCCCAGCTCCCTTCATACCATGTCGACATCTCTTTTTTATAATTTCTTTCACTCCCCCATCTCACTCCTTCACTCCCTCTATTTCTCCCTCCATTCTTCCTCCACCTCGCACTCTGCTTACATTCCCCATTTTCTTCCCTCGACCCGCCCTTCTGACCCTGCAACCTTTCACCTCTTCCACTTCTTCCACTTTTTCCATTTTTTTGTCTCTTCCTCCTCTTTCGCATTTACCATTGCTTTCGTTCCTTCCAGTTTTTCCACTATATCCACCACTATCACGGCTTCTTCCACTTCTACGTTTCCATTTTTACGATCCCTTGCACCACTTCCACCTGATACACCACTTCTAGCACCGCATCCACTTCCAGTACCTCCTACTTTTTTCATCTCTTTCACTATTTTTCACTTCCTCCAGCTATTGCACTTCTTCATTTTTCCACCTATTTTATCTCTTCTGTCTCTTTTTATTCTTCCACTTCTTCCACTTTTCTCCCTTTAGGGCCTTTTCATTTCTCACCTTTTCCCCCTTTTTCACTCTTCTTCATCTCTTCCAGGTCTTCCACTCTTCCACTTCATCCACCTCCTACACCTCCTCCACCCCCTGCATGCCTTCCACCCCTTCTACCTTTATAGCTTCTTCCACCCTTTTCACCCTCTACATGCCTTCCCCCCCCCTCATTCCCTTCTCCACTCCCCTGCCCCATCCACATACGTCTCTATCTTTCAGGACTTCAGCACCCAGCTTCCAATTTGTCGTGTCTCCTCCTCTACTCTTTACTGTGCATCTGTTCAAAATTCGAATCTGTCTTTGGGGTACTTCGAAGAGGGATTTGAGGGATTTCTTTATTTATTTATTTATTTTTTTTTTTTTTTGTGGAGGGCTTTTTCTTTGGTTGAACAAGATTATCCGAAGACAGCTAGAATCAGAAGTCAAAGAGCAAGACGCAGCAAAATGTTTAATCAAGATCAGCTCAAGATAGTTTTAAGCTCTTTCGATACAGTAAGGGAGTTTTTCAAACTGAGTTATATCGCCTGGCGTTAACTAGATTTACCTACTAAAGTTGTATCACCATGGGACTTAAATATAGTTGAATTTTAATTGTTTGGCAACGCCTCCATATCAATTCCACATACACCTATAACCTCTATACCTCGTCCCTGAAGCCACTTCACGCCTTTCTTGTTGGTTTCCATTGTCACGTGATCTCCCGACCCTGAGACTCCACTGTCTCCTAAGTTTCCGTTTTCGTGAAGTCTGGAGTCACTTCCGTTCTCTACGTGGTTTTTTTCTTCATCTACTTATCAATATTTTTAATTTTTCTCACCACCTGTATTTTTCACCCTTTTCACCACCTAGCTTGCTCTCCCTAACACCACCCAGACTGTTCACCATTCCAACCACCAGATCTTTCTTCTGCCTTCGATATTCATCCACCTCTCCTTAATCCAGGTCTTCCATTTTTCGATCATCTGGGTTTTTGATTCTACCGTTCGCTTTCCACCAGTCAGGCCAACAACCACACTTCCCCTAGCAAGACCGTTCCCCTTCTCCGTCTACGATCCTCTTCTTCCTACTCCTCTGGTTCCTCTTCTTATACCTTCTCCTTCTGCTCTCTTTTCTTCCACCTTCTCCTCTTCATCATCCTCCCTAATCCTCCTCATCCTCCTCCTTTTCTGTCCTCCCTCTCTACCTCTTCCTATCCTCCTATTATTTTACTCCATCCTCCTCTTGTTCCTGACCTAGCTTCTCTTCTTCCTTTCTCTTCCTCCTCCCCTCTTCTCTTCTTTAGTCTCCTCTCTTTCCTACATCTTCTCCTCCTCCACCTCCTCTGTCTCTTCTTCTTCCTCACCTCCTCCTCCACCTCCTATTCCTCCTCGTCCAACCCAATGATTACGGCGAGGCAAGCCAAGGTTGAGGTATTCGAACTAGTAATTACGAACACCCAATGTAATTTCAGAATCGCCGCCTTCATCTCCACACAGAATTCATGTCCCTCCCCTCTCGACTCCCTCCACCGCCCTCCACTTCCTCCACTCTCTCCTGCAGTCATCCTCTCCTCATCTCCTTAATATTTCCCCTTTTTTGTCAATATCTCAATTCTCCTCTCTCTGTCTCTACCTGTCTGTCTCTTTACGTATTATTATGAATAAGTCGTGTGTGTGTATGTGTGTGTGTGTGTGTGTGTGTGTGTGTGTGTGTGTGTGTGTGTGTGTGTGTGTGTGTGTGTGTGTGTGTGTGTGTGTGTGTGTGTGTGTGTGTGTGTGTGTGTGTGTGTGTGTGTGTGTGTGTGTGTGTGTGTGTGTGTGTGTGTGTGTGTGTGTGTGTGTGTGTGTGTGTGTACCTTTCTGATTAACTCTAAACCATTGTATATATAGGTATATATATATATATATATATATATATATATATATATATATATATATATATGTGCGTGTGTGTGCGTGTGTGTGTGTGTGTGTGTGTGTGTGTGTGTGTGTGTGTGTGTGTGTGTGTGTGTGTGCATGTATGTATACATATGTATACATATATATGTATATATATATATATGTATACACATGTATACATACATATATATATATATTTGTATATGTATGTATGTATATATATATTATATATATATATATATATATATATATATATATATATATATATATATATATCCTGATCTCAAATCCCGGAAACAGTACATTAGCCCCAGGAATAGATCTAACAGAGAATTAGGTTTCATTGCGAGGACCATTACGAATAAAAGTGAAGAGTTATTTATGAGACTACCTTGACTATGCGATACAGTTATGGTCTCCGTTCTATAAAATGGATATCAGTTCACTAGTATCAGTACAGAAGAGAATGACCAAAATGATACACGGGCTTAGAAATTTACCTTAAGAGGACACGCTTAGGCACCTTAATCCACACTATCTGGAAAGATGCAGAGTGCGGGGTGATCTAATAAAGGTGTTCAAGTGGATCAAGGGGTTTAACAAAGGAGATGTAGAAAAGGTGATCATATTAATACACCAGGCAGGACTCGCAGTAATGGTTTTACATTGAACAATTTTGGGTTTAAAAAGAAAGTAAACAAGAACTGGTTTAAAATAGAGTGGACAACGAATGAAATAAATCTAATAATAATTTTTTTAACCATCTCCAGTCCCTTGCCCATTACCCTCGCCTTTATCTCCCGCACCACCCCATCCATGCACACATTAAGCAGCCACGGCGACATGACACATCCCTGTCACAGTCCCACCTTTACCCCAAACCACTCGCTCTATCCATTTCTCGTTTTAACATAGGCTCTACTACTCTCGTAAAAAATCTTAACTACCCTCACCAGCTTTCCCTATATCCCACATAACTGCAAAACCTCCCACACAGTACCTTTCTGTCCACCCTGTCATAAGCCTTTTCCAAATTCATTAAGGCCCAAAAAACCTTACCTTTTCATAAAGCTGTCATGTACC
>NC_134800.1:26345309-26350309 GCF_046742065.1 Oratosquilla oratoria
TGGAACGCGGGCATTGGCACTCTCCTATCCGGGGCCCGTATGCAGATCTCCTGCGACATTTGATGCCAAGATTCACTACTTTTTTTTTTCTTGAAGCAGTCGATCTACGAACATATCTTGCAATTATCAGTCATATTTAATCAACTCTTTATAGGTAAATTTCGGTATACGAGCATAATCGTATCATCTTTATCAAACATCTGGTCTAGCATGTATTCAATCTTATTGTCAAATATTGAGTTTGACCCTCCGTACACTTTCAGCGTCCATTGCAGCAAACTGCAGACATGACGTCATATTGAATGAGTGGATGTGATGGGGGTACTTGGGTCATAAGTGGTGGTATGAAAATAGTTCTTTTCCACTCTTACGGTGAATTCGTGTCATTCACAGAGAACTAATTTCTCTATGAAGATTGCTATTTTCCCCTCGACTACTATATCTGGTCTTGTTTTGTGCTGTGCACGTGGGTACGTGTTTATGATATTTGTTTCAATGTGAAAAACTTATAGGATTGATGCATATGCACCGTCCAATAGCAATTGCCCGTCCAGTTTTGTTCATATATGAAAGAAATTGAAAGCTTCTAGAAATCAAGAAAAGAGTTTGGGGGGGATACCCAATACAGTTTTACAAACTAATTCTATCTGCTTTGTTATTCATGGATGAATGTAAAAATGTTAGATAATTAGAATGTTTTTTTTTCAGTGCTCGAGAAATATTCTTCTATACAATGACTCATTCTATAGGTTTTATTTTGAGCAAGAAAGGACATTTTACACCGGTGGAGAAAGGCCCTCGTCTTGGAGGTGAAAAATCTGTCATCACGAATAGACAACTATGGTCAGATCACCATCCAGCACTGCAACAATACCAACACAGAATAATTTGGTCAAAGAAACAAACTGTCCCAGATACAACCTTCATGCTAAAGACACCGAAGACATCTTACACTGCTCCACCCCAGCCATACCCAGACACCAACACACATTTTTTTTCCTTGACTGACTTATGGGCCAATGCGGTGGCAGTAACCGTTACCTGGAAGCGGTGAGTCTCCTGCGAGAGAGATCTGGGGCAACGGATTGATGGATTGATTGATTGCGACAACACAATTCACACTATATTCTGACTAACAACAGACGATTTGATTCTACTGGTGAGTCTTGTTCTGAAAAAGGTTAGGATTTTCATGCACTTATTTACTAAATATCTTATCACAAGCACAGTAGATTTTATGCGAGTAAAATCCTTTGGCGTCACCCGAAAACAAACGTTGTCAAACTCTTCTTTTACATTGGCTGCTTTGAGGCTACCTTATTCATCTTCGTGAAATCTATTCAGTATATATATATATATATATATGGAAATAAATCACAAAACTGGCAGGCACGCGATCCGATAATTTGCTGGTTATCACTTAGAAAAACAAGAAAAACTAAATTCTCAAGCGCTTTCGTGTATTTCACATCAAGGAATACAAATGAAACTACACTTGGGAGTTTCGCGTCTCTTGTTTTCCTTGTATGGGAGAAAAACTTATTGGTATATGGATAGATTATTTTCCTTAGAGGTAACCAGGATATATATATATATATATATATATATATATATATATATATATTTATTTATATATACACATATATATTTATATATATATATATATATATATATATATATATATATATATATATATTTTTTTTTTTTTTTTAACCACAAATCAATATTAATTCAATGCCATCGCAATCGAGACTGAGAGTCGCTCGAAGGAGGCATCCGTTGGAAATTGAAACGTGGGTGAGCCGAGGATTTGAACCCAGCTAACCCGTAACAAAGTTACAGTGACGTAAACTAATACGTTATCAAGAGAGATATAAGTTGAGTACGACTTTCTTATATTTGTATGGTCGAATCACATACACCTACACGAAATATCGCGTTCAACTTATCTTCGCTATGGTAGAGCATTGGATAGTATGTGCGCGTGGAAAAGTTTATACAAGATATTAATTGATCACTGGGAACCATACAGTGTATATATATATATATATATATATATATATATAAATATATATATACATATATATACATATAAATATATATCTATATCTATATATATATATACATATGTATGTATATATATACATATATATAAATATATCTGTATATATATATATATATATATACATATATATATACATATATATGTATATATATATTTATTTATATATATATATGTATATACACATATATGCATACATATATATAAGTTTATATGTGTGCGCGCGTGAAAGGAGGTGGCTGCGAACTTCTTTGTTATGATGATATGTACTAGACAGTTTTATTCAACTAGAGGTAAGACCTCTTCATATAAAGATTGAGGCAGTCTAGATTAACAGCTTATCTACGATAACATTAAGGCGTTTTTTTTTTTTATCTGCATAACATTGGTAGATTTTGTTCTGTCTAAAGATAGACAATCTTACTCAGTTTTATATAAGGCTAAGTTATGCTAAATGGATTACATAGAGCTATAGAGCTATACTCTCTAAATAGCTTATCTTCAGAGTGTGCCATTATGCTGTGCATTCTATCAGTTTCAGTATACGTCGACAAAGAATTTCATTCTGTCAGGGAAAGCTGCCCTGGTGCTAATGACAGGCAATATTAATCAATTTAGGTGATCGTACATTATGGCAATTAACGGCAACTAGCATTACGTATACACTGTACAATGGCAATTGTATATCGATTACACAGCGACACTCTCTGAACACACACAGAGATGTGGCAAAATACTTGTCACGCAATATGGCATGCAATATGCTCGGGCCAATCCAACGCCTGCATTTCCCCTGATTGCTACAAAATGACGATAATTAATCACGAGAAGGTGAACGTTCACGACTTTGAAGATGATGACCGCCGATCGCGCACAACACACTCCGTGTGTGAAGAGAATAGGTAGTAACAGAAGGTTAGTGAATAATGGTCAAAGAGGTGATTGCGGTAGTGGCAAGAGAAAGACGTACATATGAGCAATGGTTACAAAGAGAAAATTAGGAAAAATAGGTGGAAGCAAAGCGCAAGGTAAGGGAGACTAAGAGTGGATGTGACGTAGAGTAGGTGTTCGTCTGGGAATTTTGAATGGAGTGAAGACATGCTTTATAAGGAAGTGAGAAGACTGGAAAGCGAGAATGTAAGGGGAGTAGATAGACAGAAATTAATGGAAGATAATTCTATGATAGAGCAAAGAGCGGGGTATTTCAAATTGTTGAATGCAAAAGAAGACAGAGAGGCTTTGACTGTTGTGAAGGGAGGTGCTAGAAGGATGACTAACTGTGGAAGAGAATGACGAGAATTACAAGAGGTACAAGTAGCAGAAAATAAATAGAAGGGTACCTGGGATGTCATGTGGAATGTTTGATTATCTAATACTTCATAATTAATAACTAATGGTTCTATCCTTAGAGACAATTCCGCCGAAGATTTGGTGTCATAAAGATTACATTGGAAAGATTTTAGGAAGGAAATAGAAAGGAGGGATGGTAGAAGCTAAAAGTGATCAGCATTTTTTTTTTTTTTTTTTTTTTTTGTAGAAATTAGTCTTCATCCATAAAAGAATGCTGCATGACTCTCGAAAGCATGGATGTCACCAAAATCTTTAAGATATTGAATAAAAAGAAATGCAGTCAATAACTTAGACCAGGGTGGAATGTCTAACAAAAGGTGTAATGGCAATACTGGATTGACTGTTGAGATTGTTCACTGTGTGTCTAAAGAAAGGCACTGCCCCGGTTGACTGGAGGAGTCAATGTTTACTCCCGTTATACAAAAAGAAGATGAATATGAATATGATAGTTTTTGAAGGATCACTATGTTGGTAAAGTAGGTAATATGGGTAGTCTAAGTGAGAAGACTAAGAAAAAAGTAAGTGATTAGGAAAGAGCAGTGTAGATTTTGGAAAGGAAGATTTTTTTGTGGTCAAACAAGTAAGATGTGTGTATGTTTGTATGTATGTATGTATGTATGTATGTATGTATGTATGTATGTATGTATGTATGTATGTTTGCTTGTATGTATGTATGTATGTATGTATGTATGTATGTATGTATGCATGTATGTATGTATGTATGTATGTATGTATGTATGTATGTGTGTATGTACGTATGCATGTATGTATGTATGTATGTATGTATGTATGTATGTATGTATGTATGTATGTATGTATGTATGTATGTATGTATGTATGTATTTATGTATGTATGTATGTATTTATTTATGTATGTATGTATGTATATATGTATGTATGTATGTATATATGTATGTATGTTTTAATACATGCATATGTGTATGTATGCATGTTTCTATGTGTGTTATATGTATGTATTGTATGTATGTATTTAGCAGAAGTAAGATTTCTTTAGATGTTTTAATGTACTCGTACTAAGAGAAGGAGTATTGATAGAAAAGTTTTAAAGAACGTGCAAAAATATATGGAAAAAGCGGTCAAAAGTACATATATGAATAGTTCGGGAATGTATACTCTTACGGGCTAAGAATGGAATATGCAAATGATCTGAATTATATGTGAGCAGCTTCAGGGATGTGTGATGTAAACATATATTTTTAGCGTGTATATGGATGAAATGGTTGGGTAAGTTAGGCAACGATTTGATATTGGCGAATGAGAATGGAAGGACGCGTGAAGTGCAATCTGTAAATCTGTTGTTATTTTCGGTCAACGCTACGATTGTGACCGATACTTAGGAGAGACTAAAGTAGTTGGTGACTGAATTTTGAAAGATTTGCGAGAAAAGAAAGTTGCTAGTAACTGTGTACAGTAAAGTTACGAGATGGAAAATTAATACTAATATCATTCGTCTGAGTTTGATTGTAAAGGATAAGCGGGTTGAGAAGTTGGGGAGTTTTATTTATTTGGTGTCGCATGCGATGAAATAGGTACTAAGCATACGCCAGGAGGCGCATAGCTGCGGCCT
>NC_134800.1:26392809-26395309 GCF_046742065.1 Oratosquilla oratoria
TGAAGCTGATCTTGCTGACATATGCATTGTAGAGCACAGCTTTTACACCAGTGCCTTTCTTAATCCTTGAAGACCAATAATTTGGAAGGTAGGCTCTCTGGTTTTATCTGCCGGTCAGAATATATATATATATATATATATATATATATATATATATATATATATATATATATATATATATATATATATATATATACAGAAATATATATATACATATATATTTATCTGCATATATATACATCTATATATATATATATATACATATATATATACATATATATATATATATATATATATATATATGTATATACATATACATGCATATATACATATATATATATGTATATAAATATATGTGTATATATAGTATATATATATATATATATATATATATATACATATATATATATCACGTGAAAACCACTGTTGGAGTAAAAAAAAACTGGAGACGGGGAATATATATATATTTCGATTGCAAACTCCAGTCTTCTTCATCTACTGAAGAGGATTACAGCTTGCAATCGAAATATATAGATACCCCGCCTCCAGTCTTTTCTACTCCAACAGTGGTTTCACGTGATTGACAAATGTGTGATTACATTTTTCACCTGTAATGTATATATATATATATATATATATATATATATATATATATATATATATATATATATTTATATATATATATATCTAAGTATCTATAAAAATATTCTTGGCCAGGGGGGCGGGGTCCATGGTACTTAGGGGACACCTGTGGGCAGTGGCGCGGTGTAAAGATGCCGGAGTCTTTTGCTGCTAAGAAACGAAGACAGAGACATTTTTGGAAATGGGTGATAAACACTAAGAAGATAATTAAAAATGTAGTGTTGAAAAACTGTAAACAACTTCAGATGTTGAAATCAGAGCATAGTACAATGTTTCCAGAATTTTACGATAATGTGAAGTCTTTTAATGTTAACGAATCACTAAAAGAGTTTCATAGAAAAGTGTTAAAATTTAATGCCACAATTCGTGAATCAGACGAGTATACGTATTGCGATGAAATGTTTGACAGTTTACCGTTATATGATGGTGAAATTAAGAGTGAAGTTTCAGAAAATTTTAAAAAACGAGAAGAACGAAGACAGAAACAGATACAAACGTTTGAGAAAACTTCAATGGATTGTGTTACTGTTAACAGTCTCCTAGGATACTTTCAATGTAACTTAAAAAATAAAGTCTTTCCAGTTTTTCCCGTTTTTCAATCCGTGGTATTTTGGGGACATCGGGTGGGTGTAAGGTTGTCCAATAGGAAGAAGAAGAAGAAGAAGAAGAAGAAGAAGAAGAAGAAGAAAAAGAAGTCGGGGTCAGGTGGTATTCTTCCTCTTCTTCTTCTTCTTCTTCTTCTTCTTCTTCTTCTTCTTCTTCGCGTTCTTCTTCTTCTTCTTCTTCGCGTTCTTCTTCGCGTTCTTCTTCGCGTTCTTCTTCTTCTTCTTCGCGTTCTTCTTCTTCTTCTTTGCATTCTTCTTCTTCGCGTTCTTCTTCGCGTTCTTTTTCTTCGCGTTCTTCTTCTTCCTCCTCTTCTTCGTCTTCGCGTTCTTCTTCTTCCTCCTCTTCTTCTTCGTCTTCGCGTTCTTCTTCTTCTTCGTCTTCGCGTTCTTCTTCTTCTTCTTCTTCTTCTTCTTCGTCTTCTTCTTCTTCTTCTTCTTCTTCTTCTTCTTCTTCTTCTTCTTCTTCTTCTTCTTCTTCTTCTTCTTCTTCTTCTTCTTCTTCTTCTTCTTCTTCTTCTTCTCCTTCGGATCTAGAGGACTCGAGCGGATCTTTGAGACTCGAGTGGATCTAGAGGACTCGAGCGGATCTTTGGGACTCGAGCGGATCTAGAGGACTTGAGTAGATCTTTGGGACTCGAGCGGATCTTTGGGACTCGAGCGGATCTTGGGCGTAACTTAAAAAATAAAGTCTTTCCAGTTTTTCCCGTTTTTCAATCCGTGGTATTTTGGGGACATCGGGTGGGTGTAAGGTTGTCCAATAGGAAGAAGAAGAAGAAGTCGGGGTCAGGTGGTATTCTTCCTCTTCTTCTTCTTCTTCTTCTTCTTCTTCTTCTTCTTCTTCTTCTTCTTCTTCTTCTTCGCGTTCTTCTTCTTCTTCGCGTTCTTCTTCTTCTTCTTCGCGTTCTTCTTCTTCTTCGCGTTCTTCTTCGCGTTCTTTTTCTTCTTCGCGTTCTTCTTCTTCCTCCTCTTCTTCGCGTTCTTCTTCGTCTTCTTCTTCTTCTTCTTCTTCGTCTTCGCGTTCTTCTTCTTCTTCGTCTTCTTCTTCTTCGTCTTCTTCTTCTTCTTCTTCGTCTTCTTCTTCTTCTTCTTCTTCTTCTTCTTCTTCTTCTTCTTCTTCTTCTTCTTCTTCTTCTTCTTCTTCTTCTTCTTCTTCTTCTTCTTCTTCTTCTTCTTCTTCTTCTTCTTCTTCTTCTCCTTCGGATCTAGAGGACTCGAGCGGATCTTTGAGACTCGAGTGGATCTAGAGGACTCGA
>NC_134800.1:26402809-26403911 GCF_046742065.1 Oratosquilla oratoria
CATTTCCCCGACCTTTAACGTCTCTCCCTTTTCCTTCGGTTTCCAGGGAGGTGCCGTCTTGCTTCATTGTCTCGGGTCTTTATACATTCTTTTTTGTCGTCACTTTCCTTCTTGGGCAGAGTCTTGTAGGCGAGCACCTCGCCAGACGCCCCCTTTTCCTTCCCCTCCCGACCCCTCCACCTACTCTACTTCCCGGTTGTCTCCCCACTTCTCCCCTCTTTTGTCTTCCTCTCTCATCTCTTGCCTCTTCCCTCTTTTCTTCTTCGCATATTTTTGGGGATAGCTTCCTCTTCTGCATTCTTCGAAGGCCTTCCTTGGTGTCTTCGCCCTTTTGGTTCTTCTCTCCTTCACAAAGATTTTCCTTTCTTTAAGAAATTTTCTTCTCCTCCATTGTTTCTTCTTTTTGGTTCTTTTTCACCTGATTTGTCCCCTTTCTTGTCATATGGTTTTTTTTTTCGTTTGTTTTATGATTCTTTATGTCCTGTGTCCTCTTTATCTTCAAGGTTCGTCCTCTTTAATCTCCTCCGTTTTATTTTTCTCTCCCTGGCTCATGATCTCTTTTATCTTTTACATCTCTCTTTCCCTGAGCTACTATTTATCATTTGCCTTGCTTTTCCTTTGCTTGGATGTATTTCTATCTTCTGTGTCACCTTTTGACTTCTCCTTATTTTAACTTTTCCGATTTTGCTTATTCATTTCTTGTCTATCTTAGTCTGCATCATTGTTATTTTTCATTTTCCTCCAACTCTACTTTTGTCTACATTTATAACAACAACAGGTGAACAGAACAACCTAGGAATCATCAGGATAATGCGTTAGGATAATCACCCTGGTGTACGGACTCACGGAGATTTTCTTAAAAAATCTGACGACAAAATGTTTGTCCTGGCAAAACAAATCGCCTGACAGCCTAAAGAAATATATTTTCCCATTTTCTTCCTCTTGATCTTTCTCCCAATCCTGCTTTTTGTTCGGCTTCTTCTCCCGTTTCTCCTCTTATCTTCCTTTTCTTTTTTTCTTCTTCCTCATTCTCTTCTTTTCTTTTTTACTACTCTTCTCCTCTTCCTCTTCTTTTTTCTGTTTCTCTTCATCTTCCTTCTCG
>NC_134800.1:26404411-26406911 GCF_046742065.1 Oratosquilla oratoria
AGTTTTTTCCCGTTTTTCCAATCCGTGGTATTTGGGGGACATCGGGTGGGTGTAAGGTTGTCCATTTGGAAGATAGAAGAAGAAGGAGAAGTAAGAAGTCGGGGTGTCAGGTGGTATTCTGTTCCTCCTCTTCTTCTTCTTCTTCTTCTTCTTCTTCTTCGCGTTCTTCTTCGCGTTCTTCGTCTTCTTCTTCGCGTTCTTCTTCTTCGCCACGTGCTTCTTTCTTCTTCTTCGCGTTTCTTCTTCTTCTTTCGCCGTTCTTTCTTCGCGTTCTTTTTCTTCTTCGTCGTTCTTCTTCTGCCTACTCTTCTTCGCGTTCTTTCTTGCTCGTCTTCTTCTTCTTCTTATTCTTCTTTCCGTCTTCGCGTTCTTTTTCTTCTTCGTCTTCTCTTCTTCCTTCTTCCATCCTCTTTCTTCTTCTTCCTTCTTCCGTCATCTTCTTCTTCTTCTTCTTCTTCTTCTTCTTCTTCTTCTTGTTCTTCTTCGCTCTTCTTCTTCTTCTTCTTCTTCTTCTTCTTCTTCTTCGGTTCTTACTTCTTCTTCTTCTTCTTCTGCCTTCTCCTTCGGATCTAGAAGACTCGAGCGGTTCCTTTTGAGGACTCGATTGCGTTCTAGTGCGCTCGTGCGGATCTTTGGCGGACTCGAGCGGATCTAGAGGACTTGAGTAGATCTGTGGGAACTCGAGCAGATCTTGAGGGCTCGAGCGGATCTTTGGGACTCGCGCGGATCTTGAAAGGTGTGGTTTTTTTACTACCTTGATTGGATTCAGTGCTTTGCTCACGGACAGTTATCCGGTTGCAGGGTTCACGGGTTGACAAGTCATGATGCGTTGTTCGTATTACACAGGGTATCCGAAAGTAGGCCGAGAATGATAAGAGGAAACCACAGCAGCGTAACTGTTGTGTATATAAGAAGGTTTTCCTAGATATAAGTAGTAGAGAACGTCTTACCAGATCTGTCAGATAGCTCCTCATCTTGGGAGTGATTCGCACGTGCAGACAGGAACAGCAAGAACCAGATCACTTTATCCCACCGTTCTAACTGAAGAAGAAGCCATCAAGATGATTAGGCCCGAAGAATTTTACACGTTGATGAGGGACTCCCAAGAAGGTTGCGCTTTCCAGAAAGATGTTTAGACGACTTAAGGAAGAGATTAAGAAACGTGACATAGAATTTAAAAGAGAAGGAGATTAAAAAACGTTGAAGAAATCATGGAAAAGAGCTGGAAAACCATCAAAGAATTGCTTTACAAGTTTGATCAGCAGTGATGAAGACGATGAGTACATGTCCTCCGGAAAAAGAAGAGAGAAAATGCGGGTGCAGATGGTAAATATTGTGGACAGGAGTAAATAGTATAAATAAACCGGTATAGTATTTTAACCATGGGGCGGAGCCCTCGGGCGCGTAAGCGCCGCAGGCCAAGTAGGGAGGATATGATTCAGTGACCAATGTGACCTGTGTATTGCGAAGACGCCTCAGTTCTGACGGTGCTTTCGCCCAGCCGGAGAGGCGAAGATGTGGATCGGGTGCCCAAAAGAAGCCTCACGTAGAGACCCAAGCAGTTTGGTCTAAACCAACCGCCCATAGGAACCAAATTTCTCAAGTTTTCGCCCTCTTCATCCGTGCCACATTCCATAATTTTTATTTCTTGGAATGGCCTCGTCCCAGGGTCTTTCATTTGGTCAACATGTTGATCAGATTGTCACCACAAGACCATATGTCAACGGGAGAAGGTCCGAGGTTTGCTGGAGCCTCTGAGGACATCTCGGTGCCAGGTAAGCCAGTTTTGTTCCAACACGACCATCTGAGTGCGTCCTCTTTGTCTTCAATGATTGAAGACGCGCTGCTAGACCGAAGTCGGGCGATCTTCAAGCCTCCTTCTTGTCGTTCAAAAGAAGGTTATCGGTGTTTAAGGTCCCGATGAACAACTCCTTTGCCGTGGAGGTATACGACGCCCCCTCGGTCATCTGGGAAAAGTAGTAGAAGGCGTCCTTCGTGTGTGATCCTTTCCAGGTTTCCTTTGACGTCTCCTCCAGGACAATATCTTCATGAACAAATGAAGCTTTGCTTGCAACTTTTCGCCAACAGAAAAGGCTAATGATGTGGGGATGCTCCATTTGAAAGTGAATACAACTTCCTCCGCTGCGGAAACATTAACTGGTCTGTGTTGCTCGCTGAGGCAACAAAATTTTTTCGCCGACCATTCACTTTACTTTTCACATTTTCTTCATCAAAATAACTTTCCCGTAAGCTCGCCAACTCCCAGGCCCCTTTAAATGTTGTCCTGTTTATCTCTTTTTTTAAAGACACGTAATTTATTCTTAGTTTGTTGTCAGCATTATTTTTGTTGGGGTCGTGCTCGGCCACGGGATGCCTTGTTTCTTCAATGGCTCTTTTCCTGAAGATGTTCCTTCTGGAGTTCACATTTCTGCCAGACATCCCAAAAAAAAGGTCTTCTTTTGCGATATGTCATACTTGTGACGTCCGCTGACCGTTTCCG
>NC_134800.1:26414411-26421911 GCF_046742065.1 Oratosquilla oratoria
AGGAATGTGTGATATTTCAAGCAACCATTTTAGCTCACTATTCGTAAACGAAACACCTCAAAGTGAACTCCTTACTGAAACCTGTGAAAAACCTAGGGTGAAATTACTCACTACGGTAAATATAACAAAAGGAAAAATTAAAAGGTGTATAGAAAAAAATCAAAGTTGATAAAACACCAGGGTCTGACGGCGAAGAAGTGGATCGGTTTCCAAGAGAAGCCTCACGAGAGACAGAACTTTGGTCTAACAGACGCTAAAGAACCAAATTTCTCAAATTTTCATTTTCAAACAGCCGCATTCCATAATTTCTATTTCCTGGAATGGCCTCGTCTCAGGGTCTTTCTTTAGTCAACATGTTGACCAGAATGACACCACAAGACCAAATGTCATCGGGAGGTCCGAGGTAGCTGGATCCTCTGAGGACCTCAGGTGCCATGTAAGGCCGTGTTCCAACATGACCACTGAGTTCGACCTCCCTGCCCTCAATGATATATGTATGTACGCATATATATATATATATATATATATAATATATATATATATATGTATATATACATATATATATATATATAATATATATATGTGTGTGTTTATATGTATGTATATATATATATATATATATATATATATGTATATATATATATATATATATATATATATATATATATATATACACACACACACATACATATACATCCATACAAACACACAGGGTGACCCAAAAGTCACTAAGGGGTTTTGAATTTTAATAGCTTCTTTATTTTTGTATGTACAGTTATGGAATTTTAACACAATGTGGAGAAGATTATGATTTTTTTTTTCCATGAAGTTATAAAAAATACAAAAAATAATTCATGTATGAAGAATGACGTCTTTTAAATGACGTCCATTTTTAGCTTCTCACATGCGTGCCCTTTCCAAAACATATTCCATGACGGCTTCGAGGTTTTCTTGGTTCAATTCCCTGATTTCCCTCGTGATGTTCTCCTTCAGTTGTTCCAGGGTTTGATGTTTGTTGAAATACAACTTTTCTTTGATATACCCACACAAGAAGAAGTCAGGGCTGGTCAAGTCTGTGGAACGCGATCGAGAACTTCCTGCGCCCGGCGATTCAAAATAGGCCAGATTCGTGGTTCCAGCAAGATGGGGCAACTACTCACTCCGCAAGAGAGACAATGTAGTGGCTGAGGCAATGTATATATATATATACATATATATATATATATATATATATATATATATATATATATATATATATATATATATATATATATATGTGTGTGTGTGTGTGTGTACACACATAGCTAGGTGCCTTACCCTTTATCAATATGGCCGAGTTAAGGCACAAACCTACATTGTACGCAGTTTACTCCATCTATTTACCCCTCTAAGATATATAAGTGTTCCAGTCCCCGTCACACTGCTTGGGACAAATGCAATGTAGCGAGGTACAGCTCTGACGCAGAAGGGTTCGACATCAGGAGCTGCTTTGATATGCATAATATGATCGCATCCTCTTCACCACTCGTACCCTTCTCCCGCTCCTCTCCTTCCTTTTCCTCCTCCCACTACTTTCCTCCTACTCCTTCACATATTCTTATCTTTATCTTATATATCATATTTTTCTTCCTTCACTGCCTCTCTTTTATTCTCCTTCTTCCCTTTCTCTTCATCTTATTATTTCTTATTCACCTCATTTCCCAGATCTTTAACGTCCCTCCCCTTTCCCTCGACTTCCAGGGAGGTGCCGTCTTGCTTCATTATCTCGGGTCTTCATACTTTCTTTTTCGTCGTCACTTTCCTTCTTGGGCAGAGTCTTGTAGGCAAACATCCCGCCAGGCTCCTCCTTTTCCTCCCTCTCCAGCCTCCTCCACCTACTCTACCTCACGTGTGTCTCCCCACTTCTCCCCTCTTTTGCCTTCCTCTCTCATCTCTTGCCTCTCCCCTCTTTTCTTCTTCGCATATTTATTGGTGATAGCTTTCTTCTCTGTATTCTTCGAGGGCCTTCCTTGGTGTCTTTGCCCTTTTTGGCTCTTCTTTCCTTCACAAAGATTTTCCTTTCTTTAAGAAATTTTGCTTGTCCTCCATTGTTTTTCTTTTTTGGTTCTTTTCATCTGATGTGTCCCGTTTCTTATTATCTGGCATTTTTTCTATTCTTCGTTTGTTTTGTGAATCTTTATTTCCTATGTCCTCTTTATCTTCAAGGTTCTTTTTCTTTTATTCTGATCTGTTTTATTTTTCTCTTCCTCGATCATGAACCCTTTTACCTTTTACCTCTCTCTACTCTGAGCTACTATTTATCTTCTCTTTACTTAGATGCATTTTTATTATCTGTATCACCTTTAGACTTTTCTTTATTTTACCTTTTCCGATTTTGCCTTTTTTTTTTTTTTTTGTCTCTCTTGGTCTGGAGCATTGTTATTTCCATTCTGCTCCGACTCCAACTCTGTTTATATTTATAACAACCACAGGTGAATAGAGCAACATAAGAATGATCAGGATAATGCGTTATGATAATCCCCTTGGTATACGGACTCACGGAGATTTTCTTCTAAAATCTAACAACGGAAGGTTTTGTCCTCAAAACAAATCACCTGATAGCGTAGAGAAATATATAGAACAAATAGATAAAGCTATGCACAAGTACATTTCCAATTTTCTTCTCTTTCTCCCACTCCTGTTCTTTGTTCGGTTTCTCCTTCCGTTTCTCTTCTGTCCTTTTCATCCTCCTTTTCCCTTTCTCTTCTCCCCTCTAATCTTCTTTTCTTCTCTTTTCTACTACCCTTCTCTTCTTCCTCCTTTTTTTCCATTTCTCCTTAATTTTCTTACCCTCGCCCGGTTTCTCCTTCTTTTCCTCTCCTCTTCCTCGTCAGCCTCCTTTTCCTTCTTCTCCTCCTTTACTTCCTTATATTTCCTTCACCTCGTCCAATTCATCCACCTCTCACCTCCACCTCCTTCTCTACCTCCTCGATCTCCCACCTTCCCCTTTGCCTCCTCCTCCGCTTTTTGCTCTCTTCTTTTTACTCCTCTTCCTCTTCCCCCGTTTTCTGCTCTTTTCTTCTTCCTCTTCCTCCTCTTCTTCTTTCCTTCCTTCCTTCCTACATCCTCCACGTGGCTCTACCTGCGTTGTACATAAATGTTTCAGAAGCACACTTGCTTCCTTTCTTTTGACGGCGTCTTCTTAGTTTCATCTTTGCTGCCGCTCAAGACTTCGCGCAGCATCTTGGTTTGTTGAGAAGGCTATGAATGCGTCCCTTTCTTTCCAAGTTGACTCTTCCGTCGTCCGGTTTACAACGCGCATGGTTTATCAAGCTCTCGAGGCTTGAGAAAAGGGCCATGTGGTTTAATGGGGTGGTGGTTTGTGAAGGGAGGTTGGCCTGCCAGTAGATCGGTTACCGTTAAGGTGCAGTGATAGGCGTTTTGTATTCAGACGTGTTTTTTTCTAAGATGTATTTTTTTCCTGGGTTTTGTTTCGCTCTGTTTGTGGACTTGAGTGGCTGGCAAACGAAACCTTCTATTTACACAGCGTTCTATGAAAGTGCGAGTGTGCAATATTCCTCCTTGATTAAAAATTCATGCGAGCGTACGAGTATGTATAAGAATACACAGGGTGTTCGTCAGAGCTCTGCTCAGTAGAAAGCATTCATGAACTCAAGTTTTAGTATCACTATATTTCTATCAAGTCAACGTCTGCAGCGTGGCACTTTCTCTTTTAGCTGAATGAAATCGACTGCCGACAGTACTGATAAAGGTTTTGTGTAGTGATGGACGATGCTAAAATTTTCAACGATTCAGATACGAGTCTGATACTGCTCTAGACTTCCAATTCCGATACAAGTTTAATTCCGATACCTGCAATGACTATAATTAATGGTTATTTTCACGTTTTATTCGTACAGTTGGCTAGGGAAACAAAGTACATTTATTAATCATCTATCGGAATCGTAAGTTTAGAGCAATATCGAGACTCGTATCGGAATCGTTATTAATTTTGGTCTCGTCACATTAGTAGTTTTAAGAATGTTATCTTGCCGAATGGGAGCGACGTGGCCGAGAAGACGAAAGCGCCACCCCTGGAGGTCACCAGTAAGGAGACGGTTCGAGTCTCGTGCAGGCAGGTGGAAGGAAATAAGTTTATATGGTTTTAATTCCAGGGCTCCATTATAACCTCTAGGATTATGTTTCTTTTCTTCTTCTTTTTTTTAAGACAAATGAGTTTATGCGATTAGACGTGATTTGTTAAGGGGTTCTTAATCTGTCGTAGTTTCTTAAAGACTGACCTATGACGAGACCTTTCAGGTTCTCATTCTTACTGGGAATCGAAAGCTGTGTCAGTCTTGTAATGTAGGAGAAACATATGTTATTATAATTTATTCCAAAGTTGAAGTTTCACTACAATCTTTGTCATCTACATATTCTTATCTATTCTCATGAGAGTTAGTAGCACTAATTTTGATAATATTTGAGTCTGATATGTGAAACCCTTGGCATACAGTGATGAGCGCGATAAAGAAGGAAGTGAGATGAATAATCTAATCTTAATTCCTTCAGTGTGATCACACCGTCGTGATACATCGTATTTAGAATAAAATCAGTTAGTCTCACTCTATCTATCAAACCAATCCATTTTATCTCAAATTCAAACAAAATGAATATTAATTTCGCATCTGACAAAATATCAATTTAAATACATATAAACAAATCCAAATACAAAACGAAGAAACATAGAAAATCCACCACCCATTAAAAAAAAAACAAATCAAAACAAAGAGCAAAAAACAAAAATAAATAAAAGAAAAAAAAATATAAAACCACAAAAAAAGTAAAAAATGATAAAAATTCATAATCAAAGACACTTTAATTAAAATTAAAATAATCAAAAATTAGAGATAGATCCACAAAAAAAAAATAAAAAAAAAAATACCAAAATAAATAAAAGAAACCAATAACAACCATACAAAAAAAACACAAAAAAAACAAAAAAACCACAAAAAACAAAAAAAAAAAAAAAATCAACAAAACAAAATTAAAAAGATAAAAAAAAAAAAAAAAAAGAAAAACAAAACAAAAATACCAAAAAAACCACACCCACAACAACAACAAAAAACCAAACACCCACAACAAAGAATCAAATAATGAAACACCAACCACAACACCAAAAAAAACCACCCCCTAAAAAAAAAAACAGAAAAAGAAAAAAAAAAAGACAAAAAATTAAAAAAAAAAAAAAAAAATAACATAAAAAAAAAAAATAAAAAAAAAAAAAAAAAGACATAAAAAAAAAAAAAAAAAAAAAAAAAAAACAAAATCAAAAAAAAAATAAAAAAAAAAAAAAAAAAAACAAAAAAAAAAACAAACAAAACCCACAACCCAAACTCCCATTCTCATAATATCTTCCCCCATATTTTCCAACAACAACATTAAATTAATTCAAATTACAACAAAAAATAAAAAACCCATAATAAAAAAAATGTAAACTACACCAGATCACTACAAAAATATAACAACCAGATGTGTGAATACCCACCACCATATCCCCAATAAATAAAATAAAAAAAAATTTAAAGAATAGAATAGAAAAAACGATAAAAAAAACCCACATGTCATCATGTCTATCTACATTTACATATTTTTTCTCTTAATGGAGAATGTTATATCATTTTGTATCTTACCAAGACAGTGTAAATGGAAAAGGTGACAGCAAGGCTTTTTTCAGAATAAACTCACCTTTTCAGTACATGTTCCGCTTTGATCATATCTGCATTTGATCATATAACATATTTTTCTCTTAATGGAGAATGTTATTACACATAACCATTCATGTAAAATCATAATATCACCCAGTACATGTACCATATCACATTTGATCATATAACATATTTTTCTCTTCATGAATAATGTTATATAATTTTGTACATTACGTGAAATGGAAAATTTAGTCTATTTTTTTCAAATAAATAACTTTCTCAGTAACATATCTGTGATCCACCTCTCATACATATGAATACTGCTTTAATATACCAACCTATATGAGAAAAAGGATATCCCACAAAAATCAATAAATCATCCCACATATACAAAATATACACAATACAACACAATAAAGCTCGCACACCATGTTAGAATGAATACATACAAACTTCTACTATAATCATATATCCTTATATCATAATTGTCAATGACATTAATAACCCCTTGCATCATAACCAACACTGCTAGCCGGTTCTATATACCCTTTTTGCCTTTATAAAACATCACCACATGTATAAAAAACATTACCTTTCAAAATAAACCACACCCCTTCCATTTTCAGTCATAAACCACCTACATACAGTAATAACATTGTTTTACCCAATCACAAACTCAATCTACAACCCCTACCATACAATACATCTCCAAACACATATCAAACACCAACTATAAAAAAACAAATACAATCACAACCATAACACCACAAAAAAAAAAAAAACAGATACACCCCCATCCCACACAATCACACTCCCAAAAACCACACCACAAACAACACAAAACCCCAACCCACCCCCTCCTTCCTAAAATCCACACACCACCCACAACAACACAAAAAATCCCACCCAAACCCAAACACCCAAAACCACAACTACACACAACAAAAAACCAAACCACAAAAAAAACAAAGGACATCACACCCCACCAAAAAACCACACCCCAACACAATACACACAAAATTATAACCACCACAAATAAACATAGAAACACCCCACAAAACCACAACCCCTGCGAACCACCAACCCAAAATTACCTCTATAAAACACAACCCCCACCCACACAACATAAGCTATCTTAACACCACCCAACACACCCCTCACCCCCCCACCCCCCCCATATCCCCCCCACCACAACCTATATCTTCATCTTCATACAATCTTTCCCCATTAAATTATTTTATAAAAATACCCCCCCCAAGTCAGTCATTCCTATGACATCTTTCATATTCAATCTAAAAATTAGCAAACAAACTCCCCAATTCTATTAATTTTTCAAATAATATTCAAAAAAAATAAAAAAATTAAACAAATCAACAACTCAAAAAACCATCATAATAAATAATACAACACACTAAATCATATAGATAAAAACACATCAAAAAATATATAAACATATTATATAATATACACAATATACATATATATATATATATATATATATATATATATACAATACTCCCACACCACCACACCCCATATATATATATATATATATATATATATATATATATATATATATATATATAATATATATAATAACACCATATCACAACACCAACCAGGAAGTTATTTATAAATCTATATTACCAAATAATACCATACAACCTCCCTTCAAGCACCACAAACCCAAATAATAATTTAATTTTTCTACATAAATATATTTTCTATATATATATATTATATACTATCATATATTTATATATATAGATACATCTATATTTATATATATATATATTTTTATGTATATATTCGC
>NC_134800.1:26444411-26451911 GCF_046742065.1 Oratosquilla oratoria
TTTCTTATAAGCCTGTCTCTTTTTAGCAATACTTTTTTCAGTTTCTTTGTCGAGCCACTTTGGGCGAGCCTGATTTGGGGGACGTCTGTCCTTAAAAGGAATGTAAGTTTGAATCATCTTAGTGAGCGTATTTTGAAATATTTCCCACATCTGATCTACAGGCCTTTCGTTTAATTTTTCCTCCCAATCTGTAAGCTGAAGCTCCTGACGTAGTTCTATGAACTGAGCTTTACTGAAATCGGGTATTTTAGAAGCACAAGTATCTATTCTAAAATTGTTTAGGAGTTTGAATCTGACTAAGTTGTGATCGCTATTTGCAACAGATTCACCGACATCTACATCAGTTGCCATGCTTTCGCGGCTAGTGATCAATAGATCGAGTAAGTTTCCATATCTTGTGGGCTCTTTTACATGCTGAATTAAGTAATTGTCACCAAGAAAATCAATCAAGCGACTACCTATATGGCCATGTTCAAGGGTCATCCAATCAATGTCAGTAAAATTGAAATCACCCATTATCAATAAATCCCGGTTGCAGAAACTAGACAGTTCTTGAAATAACAGTTTGTCGTCTGCTAATGATAATGTCTTTGGCCTATATATTACACCTATATTCATTTTTTGTCCATTTGTTTGGGTTAACTCAACCCACAAACTGTCATATGCATCCTGTTTCACTTTCTCTAAAACACAAGCATGAACATTGTTTTTAACGTACAATAGAACACCCCCACCTTTCTTGTGGTTTCTATCCTGATGAAAGTGTTTAAATCCCGCAATATTAAATTCAGCTTCGAACTCTGTACCATTTAACCATGTCTCAGTTATTCCTATCATATCGAGATTTTCGCTTTTGACATACGCCTGTATTTCTTGAAATTTGTTCCTAATACTACGAGCATTAAAGTACATAGTTTTAAGAAACTCCTGATTATTTCTTTTTGACACATTTTGAGTTTCAATATCATGTCTTATATTATCATTTTGTTTTTTATTTATGCCTTGCTCTATATTATTATTATTTGGTCCTTCATTGACATTCAATGCCTCATTAACATTTCTCCTATCAAAATTAACATTTCCCCCATCACGGACATCTGGTCGATTACGGTCATCCGATCTATTTTGTACATTTTGTCCCCCTACGTCACCGTGATTCACGCCGGCCTCCCGTCGTTCAGTGACATTATGTCCGGCATCCCTTTCTAAAATTATATTTTGTCCTCCAGTGACATTATATCCTACCGTGATATTTTTTCCTCCACTATAATTACATCCCATCGTGATCTTTTGTCTTCCACTGTCATTACATCCTATCTTGATATTTTTGCCTTCATTGACATTCTGTCCGGTATCTCTTCCTAAAATTATATTTTGTTCTTCACTGACATTATATCCTACCGTGATATTTTCTCCTCCTTTATCATTACATCCTATCGTGATATTTTGTTCTCCACTATCATTATTTCCCATCGTGATCTTTTGTCCTCCACTGTCATTACATCCCATTGTGACATTTTGTCCTAAGACATTACATCCTAATGTGTCATTTCGTCCTCTAGCGATATTACATCCTATCGTGATATTTTGGCCTTCATTGACATTCTGTCCGGTATCTCTTCCTAAAATTACATTTTGGCCTTCAATGACATTATATCCTACCGTGATATTTTCTCCTCCATTATCATTACATCCTATCGTGATATTTTGTTCTCCTTTATCATTACTTCCCATCGTGATCTTTTGTCCTCCACTGTCATTATATCCCATTGCGACATTTTGTCCTATGACATTATATCCTAATGTGACATTTCGTCCTCTAGCGACATTATATCCTAAAATTATATTTTGTCCTATACTGGTACATTGTTCTACATTAATGCTATACTCTACACTGTTTTCCCAAGTACATTCTATTTCCCTTTCCCTTTGGCCTTCTACCCTAAAAAAGGAGCTGGTTCATTACAAACTCCCACAATGAGGTTTGTAAGAACATCTTTGCCTCTGCGGGTAAGGTGGATCCCATCAGAAGCGTAAAGGTCATGGCGCCTAGAAAAGAGATACCAAGGATCAAGAAAGTGGTATCCCAATTGTGTGCACAACTGCGATATCCTGTCATTGATCCCTATGGCTCTACTGTTCCAACACGAACCTGCGTAGATCCTCGGGAGGATCCCACAGACTACGTGACGGCTCCCACGTTCCTTCATCTCCTGAAGGAGGACCTTGTAATTCCGAACAAGCTCCTCTGATCTCACCCTACCTACATCGTTACTACCCGTATGTACAATCGTAACCGTGTTCTTCCGTCCTTGCTCCCTGATGGACCGGGTACAATCAACGATCCCACGGCCCGGTTGACATACAAGCTTGCAACGTCGCTTAGTCTTTCGCTGCAGGATGTCGTCATAGCCTCGAACCATGGAGTCCCCCACCACCAAGAACTCCTGGTTTTCAGCCACTTCATCCTCCAGTAGAGCAAAACGATTGACTAGAGCCAGCGGTTGCTCCACAGGGCACACGTCTACCGAACGCGGGCTCGGCAAACGGGACCCCACGGAGCGCCACTCGCTCATGGCAGTGACAGTAGGTGAAGAAGTGGAACGCTCTTTGGGTTGTGGGGAAGGTTCACTCTTCTCACGGAGCGCACTCCTGAGAAGCCGAATTTCCTCCTCACACATCCTGAGACGGACCTCTAGGTTCACGCAACCTTCACAAGCCATTTCGCTCCCCCTTTAGCAATAAAAACGGCAAAGAGAAAATACAAATCAACAACAACAAAAAATCAAAGCGGTCTCTAATAAACTAAATACGCGAAGCTTACTCTGCTTACCTTATACTATTTCTCCTACCTTTGGAATACGGTAACAGAAAACTGTTTTGAAATTAAATAGAACCCTGCACTTTATCTTATATCTGTAACTGTATAGCGCTATACGTATACAATTACAAAAACACAACACAATCACTTAACACTATTCGGAGATATAAAATTCACAGGTATTCACTAGCTGGTGTCTGTGCAGAAAAACGAGGTCTCTAGCTGAGGTCACGAGCGGACTATATATATATATATATATATATATATATATATATATATATGTATATATTGCACATATATACCTATGTATATATATATATATATATATATATATATATATATATATATATATACATATATGTATATATATATATATATATATATATATATGTGTGTGTGTGTGTGTGTGTGTGTGTGTGTGTGTGTGTGTGTGTGTGTGTGTGTGTGTGTGTGTGTGTGTGTGTGTGTGTGTGTGTGTGTGTGTGTGTGTGTGTGTGTGTGTGTGTGTGTGTGTGTGTGTGTGTGTGTGTGTGTGTGTGTGTGTGTGTGTGTGTGTGTGTGTGTGTGTGTGTGTTTTCAACCACATTTTTACTTTTAATTCCATGTCATCACGAACGAGACTGACAGTGCGCTCGTCGGAGACATATACGGAAACTGATACGAAGTGAAGCCAAGGGCTCGAACCTCAGCTCAGACGTATCAAAGTAACAGTGACTAACCACTGCGCCATCTCTCTTTCTCTCTTGATGGCGCAGTGGTTAGGCGCTGTTACTTTGATACGCCTGAGCTGAGGTTCGAACCCTTGGCTTCACTTCGTATCAGTTTCCGTATATGTCTCCGACGAGCGCACTGTCAGTCTCGTTCGTGATGACATGGACTTAAAAGTAAAAAAGTTAATGTGGTTGAAAAAGATTAATATCTGCACTGGGGACCATTTAGTGTGTGTGTATCTATGTATGTATATATATATATATATATATATATATATATATATATATATATATATATATATGTATATATGTATATATGTATATATATATATATATATATATATGTATATATATATACATATAATTTGCGTGTTATGACTGTAAGTCGTACAATTCTTATGTTCTTCTGTCACAAAATGTGGTTTAACGTCACAAACTTCCCCTATCGCGAGGCTAGGACGGTGCCCCTTACAGAGGACTTTGTAACGTAGAATTTAATGACCCGTGCCTTTAGTTCAATTTCGCCGGCGGCAGGGCTCGAACTACCATACCCTCAACTTTCGCCTCAAATAACGACGTCCTAACCCGATCGGCCAACGAGCTTCCTTCACAAAATACAAAAGTTGTAAATGTCTAAAACGTATTTACTAATGTTTAGAACACTATTTTTCTACTATGAATTAATGTATGTGCACTGCGCGTATTTGAAGTCAATACAAATGTTTATTTTACTGGTCAGAATGACTATTTCGTAAAGCATGATACACTTTATTAGTTTCTGAGATCAAATTAATGATTTAAGTGTCAGGTTATAATAGAAAACAAAAAAGAATAATATATAAGTTAACCTCTGGATTTATTCCTTGATGAAAATATTGCTTATCTACATATTTTCCTATTCATAAAATTACCTAAATTTAAAACAGATTAAAACATGAATTATACACATACACACACACACACACACACAAGAAACAGGGAGGGGGAATCATGTTCTTGGCCAAGAAAGACCTAAAGGTGACAAAAATTGCAGAGGGCAAAGGTAATGCTGAATTGATCATGATAAAAGTCGAAGGCAAGAATATGAAAAGTAGAAAGTTTGTGGTGACTTATGTGCCTCCAAAAACAAGCGCTTGGAAAGAAATTGAACATAAAAAAATGCTAGATGACACAAGAAAATCACTCAATGAGATACTAATGGGTAAGGGTAATCTGGTAGTTATGGGGGACTTCAATTGCAAAGAAATTTGTTGGGACAGCATGACAGTGCAAGGAGGAGATGACTCGTGGGGCAATGTACTGCTAGATATGACCATGGAGTACACAATGACCCAATGGGTCCATGAAAACACAAGGTACAGAAATAATGAAGAGCCATCGAAACTAGATCTAATATTTACAACAGAGCCTGAAATAGTGCATAAAGTCCAGTATGAGACACCAATTGGAAAGAGTGACCATGTACTCATCGAAACTATACTAAAGGAAGAAATAGACATAGAGAGGAACGAAAAGCATAGGAAAGGAAGACTGAGGTACAACAAAACAGACTTTACAAAACTAAAGACATTCTTCCGGAATGCAAACTGGGAAATATTTTACAGGGAAGAAACAGCAGTGGAAGAGAAATGGAATATATTGATGGAAAACTACAATGAAGGGGTAAACAGGCATGTACCAAGACAAAAGCGAGAGAGAGAGTACATTAAATGTTGGTTCAACAAAAGATGCAGTGAGGCAAAAGACAGAAGGGACAAAGCTTGGAAAAAGTGGAGAAAAGACAAAAAACAAAGCAAATGGCAAATTTATATTAACTATAGAAATGAGTATGTTAATGTGAGAAGAGAGGAGAAAAGGAACCATGAGAAGGATATTATAGACAAATGCAAAGAGCAACCCAAACTATTCTATCGGTATGTGAATGGTAAACTTAAAAACAAACAGGAATTGGTGAAACTATGCCAAGGAAACATAGAATACACAGAAGATTTAGAGATGGCCGAAGTCATGAACAATCACTTTAAATCTGTTTTCACCAGAGAGAAAATACCGAATTGTGACATAGACAAAAACAAGAAATCTCCCCTCATGAATGAGTTTACAGCATCACTAAAGGAAATATCAGAACAGTTATCAAGGCTGGATGTCAGAAAATCACATGGCCCGGACGGTATTGCAAATTGGATTCTAAAGGAGTGCAAAGAAGAACTAACAGACAAAATACACATCTTAATAAACAGCTCACTCAAAGAAGGAAAGATACCCGAGGACTGGAAAAACGCTAACATTGTACCAATACACAAAGGAGGAAACAAAGAAGAACCCACCAACTATAGGCCAGTATCACTAACAAGCACCATTGCCAAAATTTGTGAGAAAATAATCAAGAATAGATGGGTAAAACATCTGGAAGACAATGACATATTAAACCCAAGACAATTCGGATTCAGACAAGGAAGATCATGCTCCACAAACTTAATATGCTTTTACTCAAGACTAATAGACATAGTGCAAGAAAGAAATGGATGGGCTGATTGTGCATTCCTAGACTTGCAAAAAGCCTTTGACAAAGTACCACACAGAAAACTACTAAAAAAACTGGAACACATAGGAGGAATACAGGGATACCTACTAAAATGGATAGAGGACTTTCTGACTGGTAGAAAGATGAGAGTAGTGCTCAGAGAAAAATATTCAGACTGGAAAGAGGTGATCAGTGGAGTACCGCAAGGATCTGTGCTGGCACCAATAATGTTTGCTATCTATATGAATGACATGGATGAGGACGTGAACTGCTACATGAGCTTCTTTGCCGATGACGCCAAACTGCTAAGGAAAATAGAAACTGATGAGGACTGTGAAGCACTGCAAGAAGACCTAAATAGGGTATGGAACTGGAGTCAGAAATGGGAAGTGGACTTTAATACTAAGAAGTGTAGCATAATGGAGTTTGGAAAAAGCAAAAACAGAATATCAGGAAAATATACAATTGGAACCAAAGAAGTAAAGAAAGTAGGATCCGAAAAAGATTTGGGAGTAATTATCACGAACGACTTGTCCTATGATATACAGATTAACAAAATTGTCGGGGAGACTTACAATTTGCTAAGATCAATAAAAGTGGCGTTTACATACTTGGACGAAGACATGATGAAAAAAATATTGGTTACATTGATAAGGCCTAGATTAGAGTATGCAGCGACATTGTGGTCCCCCAGTACCAAAAAGAATATAAAGAAAATAGAAAGAATCCAAAGAGCAGCTACAAAAATGGCACCTGCACTTGCAAACCTATCATACGAAGAGAGATTGGCTAAACTGGAGTTACCGACACTGGAGCAAAGAAGAGAGAGAGGTGACCTATTGACCATCTACAGAATCATGAAAGGCACAGAGGTACTCGATAGTGAGAACTTACTTAACTGGGACAAAAGAAACACAAGAGGACATGGAAAGAAAATAAAAAAACATAGCTATAGAAGAGAACTGAAGAAAAACAGTTTTCCTCATAGAGTTTTGGACACTTGGAACAAACTGGACAATGAAATAGTATGCGCAAAAACCATTCATGAGTTTAAAAACAAACTAGACACTGCAAGATACAAAGGCGGGACAACACGAGCATAGCTCCCCTTCCCGCAAAATACAACTAGGTAAATACAACTAGGTAAATACACACACACACACACACACACACACACACACATCCACACCCATCCACACGCCCACACACATACACACATATACAAGGTTGTATTTCTAATGCAAGGAGTTTTTGAGCCCTCTTGCAATCTGTCATATCTTGAAGTACCCGTTGGAAGAAAAAAGTATTGATTATGTGTTTATTCTAGTCAGTGCAGGGTGTCATATTTTCTTTCGCTTTCTTTTTTCTTCCTCTTTACTCGGGATAACGCGCGCTTAATGCGCAGAGAATGGATGAGTAAGCGACCAACACGCAAGTTGCAACAG
>NC_134800.1:26459411-26466911 GCF_046742065.1 Oratosquilla oratoria
CCAAAATTCCGGCTCCATATTACAAAATTAATAACAATAAAACAGATCTTAGCAGAAACGGTCGCAGGTAGACTGGCAGACCTCCATATTCGCTTTCATAAATCAAAAACAGCGAAAGTACATACATATACCAAGGGCTTTTCCCCCCTCACAAGGGAAGTAGTCAGAGTCAAGAAGCATAATTCCACTCCCACCCATTTCATCCCCACATAATCCACTCCCATTCACCACCCCTCCTTCCTCCTTTTCTTAGCTCCTACTGGGTGACGGGTCATCCCTGCAACTAGCCCACTGCACTGGATCAGAGGGAACGCAGCAAGACATAGTACATCCACAGTAAGGCTGCTTCATTTAGTCGGCGACCCCTCCCCCTCCGTCCCCTCATCCAGAAACTCTGAAGACGGGGTAGGTAAGTAGGAAAAATAAAGAATATGGTCATGTACAAAAATTCATGTAAAACCTTTGGACACCGTTAGTCACTCCGTTGCCCCAGGTCTCTCCTGAAAGAACCCCACGATTCCCTGGTAACCGGTAACGGTCACTGGATTGGCGTACAAGTCATTCAGTGAAGAGATATTATGTTATCTTGGTGTAGAGTAGGGCAGAGTAGGATATGTTCTGTGTATACACCTGGAGGTGTGATCCCCAGAGGCCGGTACCTGGTTTCCGGATATAATCCCTTTAGCACCTGGTCTCGTCTTTTAAGCTAAATAAAATCACTTACCGTTGGCCAGAGCAAAACTAATAAAGGGATAGTGTTATGAAAGCTAATACTAAACATCCTCTCCATATCTCTGACCATTTGGCTTAGATTTGAAAACCGTAGATCTTGCAAGTTCGTGGAAACCTGCGCGAGTAATGGCTATGGCTATGTGTACATGTAGCGGACGCCGGACGACATTTTTAAATCAACAATAATAAGTGAAAGTAGAGGAGTGCCCTTCATCAGACGATTTTATTCAGGATCAGAGTCGGACCCTCGGCCGAGCAGAATCTCTAACGGTCGAGACTCCAGTCCATTCGAAGTCCGCTCCTGAGCTTATGAATAGATTCGTCTATCATCAGAGAAAACATAATCTCTAGAGAGTGTCAGTGTGTTGAAGGGGTTGACAAAGGACTGACAGGGTATGAGCCCACAGTGAGTTGCACTTTTCGAGCGAGGGGACGCCTTCCGAATGACCCCATAGTCTACAAAAACCAAAGTTACCACTAAGACGAAGGCTCATGGTATTGTTGTTGCTGCTGCTACTACCACTACAGCTGCTGCTGCTGCTGCTACTACTACTACTTCTACTACCACTACTACTACTACCACTACTACTACTACTACTACTACTACTACTACTACTACTACTACTACTACTACTACTACTACTACGACTACTACTACGACTACTACTACGACTATTACTACTACTACTACCACTACTACTACTACTACTACTACTACTACTACTACTACTACTACTACTACTACTACTACTACTACTACTACTACTATTACTATTACTAACTACTACTACTACTACTACTAATACTACTAATACTACTACTACTACTACTACTACTACTACTACTACTACTACTACTACTACTAATAATAATAATAATAATAATAATAATAATAATAATAATAATAATAATAATAATAATAATAATAATAATAATAATAATAATAATACTTCTACTACTACTACTACTACTACTACTACTACTACTACTACTACTACTACTACTACTACTACTACTACTACTACAGTAATTCCTCGTTATACGGTACATATGCGTTCCTGAAAACCTTACCGCAAATTGAAATTACCCTATACCAAACGCGGGAAGAGACTGATTGTTGTGGTGGCCGTGTGGTATGGTGGCGCTACGGTACAGTGTAAACAAAACACGAGCGGATACCGTATCTGTGAATATTTCTTACCGTAAATAGAGTTGAGGGTAGTAATTACCAAATACCGTAACTGTGAATTTACCGGATAAAGAATTACCGTATAAGGAGGACTCACTGTACTATGACAACTCTTGTGTATGAAAATAGATGAAAAAGCGAATTAGAAGATAAATGAATAAATGAAATAGACAAGACTACTCTCAAAAGTTAGAATAGATAGATAAGTCAATATATAATTAAGTAAATAAATAGATAAATAAACATATAGATAAACAGATCAATCAATAGATGAATGCAGATATATAAACAAACAAACAAATAGATAAATAGAATAAATGTACAAATACCCAAAGAGCCAAACAAAACAAACAAAATAATATAACCAATTGACAGACAATTTCTTGTTACGTATTTTTTCAAGATTCTTAGCACTTCGACCCGTATTATATTCTCGCTTTGACTGAATGCATACTCTATTCTATGAGGTTGTCGTTGGCGCAATAGTTTCTACCTATCTCTTGGTTAAATCTACGTCCTGACAGCTCTAGACTATTAATATTCGTCAGGTTAGTAATTACTAATAAGCGGGAAAAAACGTATACTTCATCCCGATGAAGGATTTCTTTTAAGAAACGTGTTATTTTAAATTTTTCCTTAATTTTGTTTTAGTTAAAAAAATTATCAAATACGTACAGATTAGATGACCAAAAATATATATAAAGCTCTCTACAAAGAGTGCAATTGATATATTCTTATTTCTCTTATTTCTCCTCTTTATTGTCATCTTTTATATCAGTGTTCTCTCTCCTGGCAGAGGGCTCATGTTAGACCACTTTACAATTTTTGCCCAAGAAGGCGACACACGCATGCACCACTGCCAACTGCATTATTTCTAACCTCATAGACAAAAGTCATGACACCAATGGTTTGTTTACATTTCCTGGTAAGACAAGACTGGAGGGAATGGTGCTCCTCGGCGTGACTAATGTTTAAGGACCACGGAGGTCGTCTTCAGCGAACGCAACGATGATGTGATATGCAAACCGGATGAAACCCATCGATTTACTTCCAGGGAATAATGAAAGAACAGGTACAGATTGATGCACACAAATACGATGGCTACAGATAGAAACAGACAGACGAATACAGACACAGACAGTCACAGAAAGACAGGCAGATATAGCTGGACGGACGCATACAGACACAGAAGGCATAAATAAACGTAAACAGACAAACACACACACACACACACACACACACACACACACACACACACACACACACACACACACACACACACACACACACACACACACACACTGCGGCGATCCGGGTTCGACTCCTGCCCAGGGATGAAAAAATTTCAGTATCACTGCGCTTCGAGTCGTTACTCCAACTCTCATGGGAGGGGAGTTGGGTGTGTGTGTGCGTGTAAGGTCACAGCATTACCCATAGATCGATCATACGAGCTCTGAGCTCTCTTCCGGGAGGGAAATAGCTATCGATCACGAGTTCAACATGTGATCCAAAGACCAAGGTGAATCACACACATACGCACACACACACACACACACACACACACACACACACACACACACACACACACACACACACACACACACACACACACATACGCACGCACACACACACACACATACGTACACACACACACACACACACACACACACACACACACACACACACACACACACACACACACACACACACACACAAAGAGACACATATAGACCCAGATTGACATAGACAAGCACAGACAAATACGGACAGAGAGACAAATTAGAGGGCAGACAGAAAGGCAAAGGCAGAAAACAGAAAAACAAGGACAGAAAGAAGAAAGGCAGAAATGCAGAAATACAGAGAGACCGAAAGACCAAAAGACAAAGACATCGAAAGAGAGAAAGAAAGACATAAAGATATAAAGGCAGAAAGAGAGAGAGACAAAGCGACAGAGAGACAGAAAGATAAAATGACAGGATGACAGAAAGACAGAACTACAGAAAGATAGAATGACAGGTTGACAGAAAGGCAGAAAGAAATAGAAATAAAAAGACAGAAAAACCAGACAAATAGAAATGCAGAAAAGAGAAAGACAGAAAGAAAGACAGACAGGCAGGTAGGCAGACAGACAGACGGACGGACAGAGAAACAGATAGCCTGATCGACCGACTGACTGGCCGATTGAATGAGCAACAGATTGACCAAGTGACTGACCGGCTGACTGACTGACTGACTAACTGACAGGGACAACAAGACTGATCAACGAAAGACTGACAGATTAACTGATTGACTCATTGAATTGGTGGCTTTCTGACTTACTTCTTGAATGACGTTATAAGAACCTAAAGAATATTTAGCAGAAATTTTGACATCTAAAGGAACAGAATAAAGACAGTAACAAATTGATGGAGACACACAGGAGAATTAGGAACAACCAACAGACATAAGAGTCCTGGAAGGAAGCTTCTGAATACATCCATATCCGAAGAGGAACTCCCGGAAGAAGTAACCAGGTACTTCCGGGTACGGTCATTGTCGTGGTGTCTGAAGACCGGGTGATGAGGTGGTCTGGCTTCATGGTCCTTTAGCATCACCTTCAACAGAGTGATGAACTTTTAAGCTTTTGTTACGGCGAAGATTAGGCGACATAATCCAGCTTAGAGAAGTACCCTAACCGGAAATAGGGGTCCCGATCGTTAGATATCACTTTCAAGCTAGAGAACGCACTCTCAGATTCATAAAATTGCTTTCGTTTAGCTTGAATAAAGTTCACTAGGTACGTCACCATGTTGAAGATGGTAATGCTGAGGCAAGCACGGGTAAAACCGGTACCTGTACCTGTACTAGTCTTGCACGATTAAACTCTATTCACACTATGTACTGAAGGTCACTGTCTAGTCGGGTTCCGTCCGCGCTTCACTCGAGTATCAATTTACCGCATGGTGGACTCTTCGGAAGAGAACTCTGTTTCATGAAATTCTGTTCTTCGGCAAAACCTGAGGACTTTATTCAGCTTCAGGGTAGACTCGAGTACAAATGGAAAATCGATCTTAACTGAACACACTTCAGCCCCTCAATAGAACCACCTGGTTTTATCCAGAATGGATATGTACAAAGTATGTCATTATTATATGTCATTGTGTTGTTAAGGTTATGAGGAGCGCCCATATTAGTGATCAAATTCAAGATTAGGACAAGGCATGGACATCATCCAATAGAGTGAAAAAAAATCGACATGAAAAAGAAAAGCCAAATAAGAGTTTACTTCCCGTCCGGGGTCGGGACAGAATGACTGTCCACATAATTGCCCAGGTGGTGACCACATCTTTCTTGCGATTAAAATTCAGTTTCATTTAAGCCTTATATACAAATGATTCTAAAAACTATGGGTAGTACAAAAATGTAGTGAAGTGACGTAATAGTGCGTTGACATAGTCTTCATGACTCGTGCTATGATAGTACAGGTAAATTCGCCATTTCTTTGATGACGATGTTAAGGTTGATAAGAACCATCTAGTTTGCTAGACGAATTACTCGGGTTGAAAGACGGGGAAGTGCAGTAGCAGATGATGCTGGATGGTTGGTTGTGTGCTGGTATGGTGGAGGTGGCGGTGGTGGAGGAAGAGGTGGAGGTGTGGCAAGCCCAGTAGCCAGTATCATGTCTGCGCGGGCAGCTGCCCAAGGCGGCATGACACGCAAATGTAAGCCGCCGTAACCTGCCGGACAGAACCACCCGGACACAAAAAGTGGTGGTGGTGATCTGTGGCCGAGAGCCCATTATCGATATTGCTGGTGATAATGTCATGTCTCTGATTTGGGGGCTCTTTGTTCTCCTCCTGCTGGGGGTTATGGGGGAAGGAGTCAGTCTCCAAGGCTCTTGGGATAGTTTGGGTTGCTTGGGTCTGTCAGAAGGAAGAGAGGATGAGGGGTAACAGAGGGAAGAAAAGAGGCAGGAGGAGAGAGAGGAGGAGGGAGAGAGATGAAGATGAAGAGGATTTTCGTCACAGGCGTATTAGACTTGGGTCAGTTCCCTTCTCAGATTCTTCGCGAGATGACTCAAAAAGGTTTTCTTCAAGAACGTATTTCTTCCACCCTCCAAGGGTAGCTTCTGCAGAAACCTACAAAAAGACCTCCTGATGACTTTATATATGTTCTTATAGGCTTTCTCCTTCACCCCTTTCATTCAGCCACCAGAGGTCACTTCAAAGATTGTCACTCAGCCGGGATCAGTGACACAGGAGCTCCTGCGTGCTTCACACCTTACACTTGAGTTTGATTTAACCCCACCAATCATAACTCGGCTTGACCCTCACCCTGCGTCTTGATTGGTGGCCGAAGGAGATTGTGCAATTACATCAGAAGAAACAGTCATGCTTCTTTAAGCCTTACATGTACGCGGGTTGTGTTGGCGTTCGGTGGGCAGAGGGTAGTGGATGATAACTATTGATAGTAAGGGTGACTAATGGTGATAGTGACGAAAGGATGATTTATTTTTTTGAAGGGCGTACGGTGATTATAAAAATATCATTGTACTCAGGAACAATATAAAATATAAGAAAATATTAAGCTTAGTCTTGGCCTCCTTATGGACCAAGAGGTTTCCTGTCCGATGTATTATTATTGAAATCCATTTACATCACCTGACCACAGTATTTTGTACAAGTGAATAAAGTAGCCTGGCAATGTTTAGGATGAGATAATGGGTACATTGTTCTAGAAGAATTACATACATATCCCAAAAAGCCTTTTCCTCACTATAAGGAGTATGGCCGAGTCAAACCATACACCCGTTCTGTATTCATGCTACAGCAATCCATAAATACATTCGTTGTCCTTCCCACTCTATCACTTTGTGAATGAAAGAACGTCTCTGTTTCTGCCACATTCCCTAGGTCGGAAGCAATGCATTAAGACACAGAAACTGGTGGGCGTAAATAGATACCTCTGACCTTATTATACTTTCAAATCTGAATAAAATCGGATAATGGAGCCAGGATAAGATAGATAACGGTATGGTTCGTGTTGGAAGGAGTAATTGTGGTGTTGATGTTGGAGAGCTTGGGAGTTGTTACAAGCGGAGCGCGTCCGGGCGAGAAGGTCTCGAATTACGAAGAGAGTGTTGGCAAAGGTTGAATTAGAAGTGTTGACAGTTTATGGTCCAGACGTCGAGAGAGTACATCTGGGACACTAAAGAGTTTAGGATTGCTCTCTTGGGTGAGGTTGAGTTTTAAAGCATTGAGCTGAGAGAGGTTAAGCTGGAGGAGAGTGAGGCGCTTGTTGTTTACAAAGGAAGTGAAACACGTATGGGGATGGAACTCGGAAAAGACAAGGGAGCTTCTTTAATTAAGGAGAAAAGAATTGTCTGGTAGCAGACGTAAAAGTATATGTACAAAAGAACAATAGGGTCCACCTACACTGGTATCGGTCCTCGAAAATCTGGGATTTCATTTCGATCAATAAAATGGTCAGACGGTAAACACAAGAGCATATAAATGATATGCACATCTCATAAACGTTCAATGGTGATTAAAGATAATGACCAGATGACTTCATTCACACTGATGTTCTTAGTTTATTTC
>NC_134800.1:26469411-26471911 GCF_046742065.1 Oratosquilla oratoria
ACACGCACACACACACATACATGTGCACATACACATATACACACACGCATACACAAAACACAAAACACACACACACATATGAATAACTTCATTAATAGTGTATATAGAAAACCCACCAACATGGATGAATGCATGAATGGCAAGAGCGAGTGCACTGACAACTACAAAAAAGGTGTCATTAGAGCATATGTAAAATGAGCCATATCAGTTTGTTCCTCGTGGCAAACATTACACGGTGAACTTTAACACCTTAGACAAATGTTCACAAACAATGGGTATTCTAACACCGACTTTGATTCTATTACCAACAAGATGCTAGAATCCCATCTCACAATCAAAGAACCACAGAATCATAACCACATCAACATATACTACAGAAACACCTTTACTAGTAATTACAAAAAAGATGAAAAAGTCATTAACGATATCATTCATAAGAATTGCCCTTCTACAAATGAGAAGAACAAAATCAGAGTTCCCATCTACTACAAAAATCCCAAAACTTCCTCTCTGATCATGACAAACAATTTGTCTAAGCGATCAGACTTCACATCTAGAACTAATGTGGTATACCAATATTGTTGTTCTACAGAGGATTGTAAGCCTCTCTCCCATACCTACATTGGTTTTACTAGATGTAAAGTCAGCCGTCGCCTATCTTTACATCTACAAGAGGGTGCAATCAAACAACATCATAAGAATTTCCACTACGCTGTACTCAGAAGGGATGAATTGATTAATTCCACCAAAATTATTGGATCGAGTGATGACCCTAGGAGACTACAATTACTCGAAGCCTTTCATATTAGAGACAAAGCTCCAGTCATGAAAATCCAGAGCAATTTAATCTCTACTATTCCATTATATAGAAACAAAAATCCCCCACTCCTCCCTCCCTCTACCCCCTCTCTCCCTTCGTGTCCCCACTCCACCTCCACCTCCTCTCTCCCCCTCGGTGATCACACCCGCCTAACCCTCCCCTACCCCCCAACCCCCTTACCCCGTGACCTCTGAGATCCCCTTTTGTCTGACCTCTTTTGTCTGACCTGATCTTAGACTTATATATATATATATCTGTCAACCCAGACTTGTCACTTTCTTTCTCTCTTCCCTTTAAATGTAAGTCTTCTTTTCAACGTATTTATTTGGATTTATATTATATCCCTCTTATTTTACTTGCACACAATTGTCATCTTTACTATATTTATGTAATTTTTATATTTTTGTCACCATTACTGTAATTATGTAATTTTTGTTATTTCAGTTTACTCTTGAAAATGCCTTCTTCAAGACGATACGTTGAGCTCAAATATAAAAAATGGAAGAATATAGACTTAGTTTCAATTCATCCGGTTAATGGCAAATCTCTAATCAGGAAAATCGAGAATACAAAGAAAAACTGAATAACTACAACAATGCTGTCGTTTTTAACTCCACGTGTATGTATATATATATATATATATATATATATATATATATATATATATGTGTATGTGTGTGTGTGTGTGTGTGTGTGTGTGTGTGTGTGTGTGTGTGTGTGTGTGTGTGTGTGTGTGTGTGTGTGTGTGTGTGTGTGTATACATATATAAGCATACGCCAACACACAACACACATACAAACACATACACACACACACACACACACACACACACACACATACATACTCACAATTACATAGATATACACACACAAACATACACACACACACACGCGTGCACACATAAACGCACGCACACACACACACACACAAATGCACACACACGCACACACACGCACAAATGTACACACACACAAACACACACATGTGCGCACACACACACACACACATGTGCGCACACACACACACATACAAATGTATATATATATATATATATATGTATATATATATATATATATACATATATATATATATATATATATATATATTCGCCTTTATGTATGTACATACGCATATATGCAAATACAGAGAGAGAAAGAGATAGATAGAGAGAGAGAGAGAGAGAGAGAGAGAGAGAGAGAGAGAGAGAGAGAGAGAGAGAGAGAGAGAGAGAGAGAGAGAGAGAGAGAGAGAGAGAGAGAGAGAGAGAGAGAGAGAGGGGGGGGGGGGGAGGGGGAGGAGATTTTCTTTGGTTTTGAATCATGTGAATTATCTTTTTTTTCTTTTCTACGACATGGCTACGTGCAGTAGGGTCCTGTCACACCAAGAATGCAAGGACGTACTCTGTCTGCATTAATCATATTGCAACCAGGCCAATCATCTACTTCCATTTGTCATATTGTTGGCCTTAATTGACTGATTTTAATTGATGGACATATTTGTCCGGTCTTAATTGGCCATTGGTGTTGGCGCCATATTTGTAATTTCTGTCACCCGTCCTTCCAATATATTGGCTCGAGTGTTATTGTAGTTGTTATTTGTCACCGTCATTGCTTTGTCTTCCCTTTTCAGGTACTGATGATTGTTGCATTTGGTTCTTTCCTGTAATAAATGTTCGCTCAA
>NC_134800.1:26476911-26484411 GCF_046742065.1 Oratosquilla oratoria
CCGAGACATATGGCAGTGATCCTTGAGCCCTCACCATAGATCTCTGAGAAGAAATCTTTAACTTATGTCTCCGGTGCAGGGACGTCCGCAAGAAGTTTTGTAGGCAGGGACAAAATTAAAAAGATTATACGTATATGGTTAATGGTATAAGGTTATATCAAGATACCTCAAATTACGGTAATAAAAAATTGATAAATGTCCATGGTATTTTATTCGTTTTGCATTTTCCATGTAATTTTTATTAATTTTGTATTTTCATTTCATTTTTTTTCATAAATTCCAGGGAGGGGTAGGGGAAAATGCTCCCCCCTCCCAATGCTCCGGTGTACTAATTTGGGACTGTGTCTGTGCCACCGAATAATGCAATAGAAGAAAGAAAGCCGTCGTCAGCTGTGAGCTTTCCTTGTGCTTAAATTTAAAGTAGAGGAAATGTAGTTGAAGCCAATATAGATCTTGGGCCTAGTCCGGGTACCGAGTATCAACCCTCGGAGTTCCACTTCTAGAAGGAAGTATGGAGACTTACGGTGTTTTGAAGATGTGCAAGGGGGAGATGACTCTCTTTAACATCCCTCTAGAAGAACCATTGGTACCTTTCGTCGATCTCTATTTTGTTGTAGAATAACATCTATTAATTACCATTTATAAAGTGACAGAATTTAGAACAATACCAAAATTCTTAGAGAAAAGTAATGTGATTTCTGAATCAGAGATGGGTTGTGTTTGCTTCTCTTTCCATAATGAAGAATACAATCGATAGATGATCGGTTGAAATCCTCCCTTCATGTGACTAGTAGACGATATTCAATATGTGTTTGGTTATGGCACATTTAGAAGATAATCGATCTTTGTGCATACTGAATAACTGAAGCTCCTGACCTTATTTCGAAAAAAGGGGGCTATTGGCCGTTATGGCCGTTATGGCTGTTATTGGCCGTTATGATTGAAATAGGAATATCAGAAGACAATCCTCTATTTTCAGAAATATAATTATCATCATTATTGTATCGTTATCGTCCCTGTCATCAATATGATAATTATCTTCATTATTACATCATTATCGTCACTGTCACCAATATAGTCATTATCTTCATTATCATTATAAATATTATCTTCATTATTACATCATTATCGTCACTGTCACCAATATAGTCATTATCTTCATTATCATTATTATCATCATCATTATCAACATTATCATCACTATTGTTATCAACATTATCATTATCATGATTACAACCATTATCATCATCATCATCATTATTAATATCATTATCATTATTATCATCATTATCACCATTATCATCATTATTAACTTTATCATCATTATCATTATTATCGTCATTATCAACAATATAATAATGATTATCCTTACCCCTATTATCATCATTATTATCATTATCATCATTATCATCGCTATCATTGTTATCATTATGATCATCGCTATCATCATTATCATCACTATCATCATTACCATCATTATCATCACCTCTATCATAATAATTAAAACAATCACCATTATCATCACTACCATTATATCATTATTATCACAAGCATCATTACCATAATTATCATCGTTATCACCAATCTTGGATTGATTGCGCGATCTTTTGATTATGAAAGTCCATCTGGCATTAACAAACTATATAAATCGTCAGTTCGTCCACATTTGGAATACGCTGTATCCGTATGGTCACTGAACCTCATTAAGACATTGGCAGGTTGGAAAAAGTATAACGGCGAGCTACAAAACTAATTCCAAACGTCAGAAATAAATAATACGAAAATCAGCTAAAACATATGAATCTATTTTTCCTAAAAAAAAAAAAAAAAAAAAAAAAAACCGTAGACTCAGGGGTGATTTGATACAGGTCTTTAATATTCTAAAGGGAATTTATATCAATAGTGGCGATATTTCCACACTGAATGCGAATCAGATAAGAAATAATGGTCTCAAACTACCAGGAAGTAGAATTAATTTGGATGTGGGTAGAAATAACTTTGCCAACCGTGTAGTAAATGAATGGAATAAATTTTCTGCAGAAGCAGTGCAATATAGTACAGTTCGAAGTTTTTTAAGATTCATTTAGTTAAACGCCTAAGAAATATGCTGTAATACCTGCCATTTATTTGATCTTATTTCATTCATTTATTTATTTGTTTAAACGCCTAAGAAATATGCTGTAATACCTGCCATTTATTTGATCTTATTTCATTCATTTATTTATTTATTTATTACTTTTCATTATTATCTGTTTATTTCTATTATTTACTTATTATCTATTATTTACTATAAAATATCATTATTTATGTTTGTTTATTATTATTTATAGATTTATTTATTATTTATACATATGTTTTTTCGCATCCGAGCTAGTTATGGACCAAATAGTCTCCTGGCTGCATCTTCTTCCTTTGTAATCCTTCGTAATCATTATCATCATTTCTATCATTATCATCATTATCATTATTATCTTCATTATCATCCTCATCATCATTATCGTTGTTATCATCATAATTATCACATCATCTTCATTATCATCATTATCATCATTTCATCATTACCATCACTATCAACTACTGCTGCTAATACTACTGTATATGTGATTCTTTTGTGTGCAACACAAGAGACGACGAAGTAGGGGAGCGAATCCATAATTGGGATAATTATGGGACATCACGGCGTGAAATCCATCACCCTTCTTTGCCTTATATAGTTTGTTGACAAAATACTCCTCGGGCTCGACATCTCGGACACGAGACGGGCGGTACTGGACGGGCTTTGGCCACAGGCGGAACCTCGCCACTCCATAAATCGGTGTCATTTAACGTCTCCATAAATCAGGTCATTTTTTCAAATAATTTCTTTGGTCATAAATTTTTTGAGTACTAGAAGCTCTGCCGAACGGAGAGTACAGGTGGTTCTGTGTCATTTTATGACGAAGGGGTCGGGGCAGGAATGGAGCTGGTGCGGGGAATTCTGTTTGTTTCTTTGTTTGTTTGTATGTGTGTGTGTGTGTGTGTGTGTGTGTGTGTGTGTGTGTGTGTGTGTGTGTGTGTGTGTGTGTGTGTGTGTGTGTGTGTGTGTGTGTGTGTGTGTCTACGAATGTGTGCGTGTGTGTTTGTGTGTGTGTGTGTGTGTGTGTGTGTGTGTGTGTGTGTGTGTGTGTGTGTGTGTGTGTGTGTCTACGAATGTGTGCGTGTGTGTTTGTGTGTGTGTGTGTGTGTGTGTGTGTGTGTGTGTGTGTGTGTGTGTGTGTGTGTGTGTGTGTGTGTGTGTGTGTGTGTGTGTGTGTGTGTGTATGTGCGTTTGTGTGCGTGTGTGTCTACGAATGTGTGCGTGAGTGTGTTTGTGTGTGTATGTGTGTGTGTGTGTGTGTGTGTGTGTGTGTGTGTGTGTGTGTGTGTGTGTGTGTGTGTGTGTGTGTGTGTGTGTGTGTGTGTGTGTGTGTGTGTGTGTGTGTGTGTGTGTGTGTGTGTGTGTGTGTGTGTGTGTGTGTGTGTGTGTGTGTGTGTGTGTGTGTGTGTGTGTGTGTGTGTGTGTGTGTGTGTGTGTGTGTGTGTGTGTGTGTGTGTGTGTAAGTGTGTGTGTGTGTATGTGTGTTACCGTGCACGTTCGTGACTTCTTTCTTCTTTAATCCAATCTTCAGATTTTCTTATCCCCAAGTCTCTTGACCCTGTTCCTTAACCCTTCCAACACGATGGCTTAATTTATCAATTTTTTAATCTAACTACACATGAATGAGGCCTAGAGGGTCGAGACCCTTCTGGGTTCTAAGTTCCTCTCAGCCCCGCAGGTTACCAGTCCTTCGACGCTTGACATCACTCGTCACCTATTGGCCCCTCTTGGCACCTCTCGCTTTTGGCACTGACTTTGTGAGTCACCCTCTTCCTCTGCAATTTTAAGGTTCATCTTTGCCTTAACGAGGCTTCGTATTAACATCTGCTTGTGTGCACGCATGCGTATGTGTTAAACCGTTTGTCTGTGTGAATGCATTATATGTATATATGTTCAAGTTTAGGTAGTTGGTCAGTGTGCATAGACGTATGCATGTGCCTGTGTATGCTTCTATGTGCGTGTTCGTACTTGTGCACCTATGTATGCATATGAATATGTTTATGTGCATACGTGTGTGTGTGTCTGTGTGTGTGTACTGGTTAAGGCTTCATGGTCCAATGCAGAACCGGCCTACATCATGGGAGTAATACAACCTATATACATACAGTTCCCCAAAGAGGTGGTAGATCGTTAGTGTGAGCTGTTTTGTCTGAAAACACAGTACCTGGCAAATATTTAATAGTGTGAGGTACAGAGGAGTGTTTATTACAACAGAGAAATCTTCGTAGGTTCACGAATCTAAGAAATGAAATATAACTTTCGAATTAAGTTTTAATCTACTATACATTTTCTGTCACTGTATATCTGTAGTATGTAAACAAGATTGTTTATGGTTATATAGTGGCATTGAATGAGGGTCAAGGTAACTATAGGCGGAGGAGAAAGAAAAAAAAATTGAATATTGATGTTGACATATAAATATAACCATGTAAAAGGTTAGTAACTGTGAAACATTCTCTAAAACTGAATGAAGTAATTTGGTCTTGGCGACAGATTTTGTCATTTCAGATCCTGATCTTCATCTCCTCCTCCAGTGATTAATTCCTCAAAGTAGACATGAGAAATGTGCTGAGTATTAACAATACGCAGGTCATTATATAGACATTAATGCCTTATACTTAGTGGCCCCTTAACGAGGTATATATTTATACTTATTAACCATCTATCTACAGCTTCCTCTTTCTAAACCTTTTCCGAGGTCATATTTTCTTCGCCATTCCGTACTGTACAACCATAAACGACCCTGTTTACATACGACAAGTAAACAGTTACAGAAAAAATATACAATAAAATTAAACTCATTTAGAGGACTATAAGGTCTTTTCCTTCCTGTTCCAGGAAAAGCGAGGCTTACGAGGTTTTCCAGACCCCTCACCACGGCATCCAGATACGACTTCGTAAGTTAATATGTATGTATGACTATGGTTAGAGGGTCATGTCCAGTTTTGTTTGTACTGGAATGGCTTTAGTTATTAACAGAGTTGGGTGCGTTCCTCGGTGCGTCCCTCGGTGCGTTATTATATGCGTTCCTCGGTGCGTTCCGTTTTAGCATGGCTGTGGTTAGCGCTCCCAAACTATTAAAGCTTAAGAGACAGGTTCATACAGAAATAGAAATCCGGTAGACCACATACTATACCAAAGACAAATTTCGTAGGCTACATCGAAAAGGTAGGCCACATACTATATCGGCATCTATATTGCTTTGATAGTTTGTGAGCGCTAACCACGACCAAACTTAAGCGGAATGCAGCGAGGAACGCATTTAGGAACGCAGCGAGGAATGTGCCCAGCTCTGATTACTAATATCATATTTCGAATCAATGTAATCAGCACAGACAAATAGATTAAATATTTACAGTTAAAAATAATGCTGTCCTATTACATACTTGTTCCAGACAAGTTGAATTAATTACTTTTTCTTTGGGGAATCGAACTGGTTTGATTACTCAATTAGAAAGCCATTTCCTTACAAGTATATATGATAAAACAGATGCACATGCGCACACACACGTACACACACGCACTCATACACACAGACACACACACACACACACACACACATATATATATATATATATATATATATATATATATACTGTATATACATATATATAGATATATATATATATATATATATATATATGTGTGTGTGTGTGTGTGTGTGTGTGTGTGTGTGTGTGTGTGTGTGTGTGTGTGTGTGTGTGTGTGTGTGTGTGTGTGTGTGTGTGTGTGTGTGTGTGTGTGTGTGTGTGTGTGTGTGTGTGTGGTGCTTGTGTGTGTGTGTGTATGTATACATGTTTGAAATGCATTTATACATGTATGTATGTGATTCACCATGGTCTTGCATCACATGTTGGACTCGTGATCAATAGCTATTATCCTCTTGGATGAGACCTCAGAGCTCATATATGTATGTATGTACGTACGTACGTATGTATGTATGTATGTATGTATGTATGTATGTATGTATGTATGTATGTATGTATGTATGTATGTATGTATGTATGTATGTATGTATGTATGTATGTATGTATGTATGTATGTATGTATGTATGTATGTATGTATGTAGGTAGGTAGGTGGGTAGGTAGATAGGTAGGTAGGTATGTAATGCATGTATGTACACATATATGTAAAGTATATTTGTATGTATGGATCCATGTACGTATGTAAGTCTGCATATATGTATATATATATGTGATGGGAGAAGGAGAAAGGTTGCATATGGTAACGTAGTGTGCGATCGAGGTTTATCCTAGCATTTGCCAGTGGTGGGTTGTCCGGCCGCTCACGAGGAGGATCAGTAATTAATACGCCGCGAAAAACCGCGGCAACCATGCCCATGAATAAAACGCAAAGTGGCCAACTGAGTCTGTCATTAGCGGGCGTCCATTGAAATCCACGTACGTAGGCAACCAGCACTACGTTGTCAAGATTCAGAAAGGATAATCACCGCTGTGGACGTGATAGATGTCCCTGCAAGTACGCGTCTTCCCCGTGTTTTTGTTGTCATTCTAGACAATCCGGGTTCCTTTGCTAGACCCTTCCGATGGGGTGTTATCGCTGTTTAGCGTAATTAGCTTTTGATATATTGCTAAATGTTCGGGAATAATTGTAACGTGGAACACATGACAGATGTTGTCACGGATTAAGGCCGCGTTCTAAATGACGATAGGGAATTGGCATTGTTGTTTGTGCTGACCTGTTTTTAACGTGTTTCTGTATACCAGTGGCTACGGCCTTACTTACTGTAGATTTATTTTCAGTTTTGTACTAATATTTCATTGGAAACGTTAAGAAACACCAAGTGTTACTTGTTGTAGGATCAATAGCATTAGGCCGTCAGCTTGTAGTTTGACCATATTGTTTTTAATACTTGATTACCGGAATTTTTGTAATTTTGTTTTGTTTACAGAAGTGCCAATCCTTTTCAAACTTTGAAGAGTAAAATGTAAAAGGTCATGATTATTTATAAAAATAACAGAATTTTCATGGACTGCAGCTCGACTTATTTGTATGAACCTCGGGATTGATTATTTGAAAGACTTCACTGCAACGAGCAATTTGTTCCAAGATATCTACAACACAAAAGCGAATAAAAGCCTTGGTCATATGCTACTATACTTCACGTGTGGAGTCGAAAACTGAGTAAAACGATAGACATCGGACGGCAGATGGCAGTCACTATTATTCCTACGGTATAAGACCATACCAGGTTTTGGCTCTTTTGTACCCTGTGACACTGTCATGGTGTTATTGCTGGCGAGGTGGCCGAGCATTCTAATGGACTCCGGATCAAGGCTCGCGATGGCCAGGTTTGATTATTTGAAAGATTTCACTTTAAATGTATATATATTTATATATATATATATATATATATATATA
>NC_134800.1:26519411-26524411 GCF_046742065.1 Oratosquilla oratoria
AGAGAGAGAGAGAGAGAGAGATATCCTGTTTCTTTTGCTGTATCATACTAATTTTGAAGTGACATGGGCTCAGATGGGCTGTATTAGCTTCTAAGTTATTTCAGTGAGGCCATATTTCTTGACATGCATTAGGTGCGTTTTTATCTTATCAGCTTGTCCCCATGACCTTGCAACTCTCTCTCGTCTCGGACCATGAGACCTGCTCTGTCAGTTTTATCTTTTTATTTTACTAAACTATATATCAAATAAATTCTTATTCTTTTGATTTCCGAGGATGGCATCTTCAGAGCTTTTAATCTCTTTCGTTTTATTTTCAAGGCTATGATTTAATTTGGTCGCTGTTTCTTTTTCATTTTTTTATTCTTTCAGAATTTCATCTCTGCAGCGTATTCCAATCTAGGTCGGATCAAGTATTCTGTAACCTTTTTCATCACCCCCTTGTCCGTGTATTGAAAAGCCACTTTTATGTTGGTCTTTGTGTTTCAACTGCAATTCTGTTGATATGTTTGTTAGTAAGTTATCTATAACCAACACTCAGATTTTCATTTAATTTTGCTTTAGCAAATGGTTCTTTTCTCAATTAATTGACAGACTTTTGGGATTTCACTCATTTTCTATAACTTTATTTTTTTTTATTTTTTTTTTTTTTTGCAATAAAATACATTTTCCACGTTTGGTTTCATGCATACATACAGTCAAGTTATTTTAGTAGTACGTAGTCTTCTTCATTTCCTATTCTTCTCATGTTCTTTTCATCCTCTGAACACATGTTTGCGTAACTTACTACACCTTCCATTGTGTCATTTACATATATAGAAAACAATACAGGTGCCTAGACACCCAATGAGACTCCGCTGTTCACCACTATCCATCTTGATGCCTCATCTTTCACCAATATTTTGAAGTACAAGCCTTTGAGACCTTCAATACACTTCAATTTCCACAAAAGTTTGTTATGAGATGCTATGTCAAGTGCTTTATACAGATCCAAGTATACACAATCCACCCAACCCTTTCTTTCTTGCAGCACTCGTAAGTATACACAAGAATGAGAGTCAGAGAATTAGAGAAAGAAAATGAAAAAAACAGAAAAACGAAGAAAAAAAAGTAGAACAAAAGAAACGAAAAAAATTAAACAGAGTCAATGACTGATTGAGTGACTGATTGAGTAAGTAAGTGAGCAGGAATATGTGCATATCTTTATTTATGGAGAGTAATCTCTGCTCAAAGAATAAAACTGATCACTTTTAGCTTCTTCTCCCCCTTCTTTCTACTACCCTCCACCAATCTCTCCTTTACTATCTTTATGACTCCACGTCTCCGACATAATAATAATCCCAAGGAAGGAAGCGCTGGTTATCGGGAACGAGATACAAATGAGATATATTTCTATATGTTTTATGTAAAAGTGTAAATGTATGTGTAGTTCCACGTGAATTTACACGTGTTACTATTTCTAATATTTTCATATGCTATATTATTTTCAGAAGGGTTCGCTGCAAGATCACAGGCCTATTTCCTAAGGGATGATGTAGCCTTTGTGAATCACTGCAGTGACATAATATGGCTTGATGAGGTTCTTTGTATAGTGCGAAGTGCATACAAAGTTGTCAAGATTTGGAATAGTTGTACTTATAAATGGAGTCTGAAACCAGTATTATCATATCAACTATAGTGATGAAGTGCTATTACAGAAATATAACACTGTAGAGAACATTTGGTGCCTGCCATTGCAGATAGTGGTAGGGACACGAAGAAATTGGGTCTTAAAGCATTTCCTAATACTTCCTGGGAATCGAACTCGTACCTCCCGAGTTTGAGACAGGAACCTTAGCCACGCGGGTTCCATGTGTCGATACATCATCTCAAATACCCCACACAGTTATCCACCACTTCCTGTAAAATCAAATAATTTTTTTTCAATTACTCCCGTACCCATCTCGTTAACTGTATACAACCTCTTCACGTATTCACTCGAAGTCCTTCCTCGTTCACGATTATTACCGATCTTCGTACAACCTGATGCGCTCTCCGTGTCCATTTCCTAATCCCTAATCAGCTCTTTGCCTTCCGCTGTCCCATCTCCGCGTCCACCGTAATGGTCATGTATGGACTCAACATTATTATGTCCAACCCACAATCAACCGTGGAACTGACATTAAATGCATCCTAGATGAGGACCACAAGCTTTCCATTATAGATAACGTTGTATGGAAAGATAACTTGCATTTCTCGGAAGCCTTAGTTGACAAATGAAAATAAATATATATTGATATCAGAGTGATTATATAGATGGAAAATAATCTTGCAATAGCAGAGTTTTCTTAATTTTGAATATGTTTTATATTCTATGAAATTTAATACAGCAAGGTACAATTAGGTTGTCAAGGTTTATCTGAATACATGCAGGATCATCATAGCATTACCTATAAACTCGTTTTAGTCACCATCATTTCGTAAACGTTCCAGTCGATTATGTCACGTGAAGATCCGATCGACAGCAGATATAACATTATGACTAATGTCCGACCGCTTAAGGACATCATATCACGCGTCGAAGGGGCAGGATGACGTCACACAGAAATCTCGATTACACAAGAGACACGACAATACATGTCACTCTTGATTACCCGTTAACATTAACATGGTATTACATGTATACGCCGCGCATCACCTGGCGACAGATGGCCAAGGACAAGCCAGGGCCTCTCCAGTGTCTCCTCGTTACGATGGTCTCACTCTGCAACCTCGAAATCAAGGGTCCTCAGCCCAGAGTCCTGAGGCACCGAGAAGACCACAAAAGCTTCAAAGAGGATCCAGAAACCAAAACCTACTAGTAGCTAGTGGATGATAGACGATTCTTGTTAAGGTTAAAATGATCTGCTGGGAGACAGAAAACAAGATAGCATAAGTGACAACTCTCTGAGAAAATAGGTCGGGAACGACTGTTCAAAATTATTATGAAGTGAAGCTATCATACTTTAAAGTTGGAAATAAAACCGACCAGAGGCGCATCTGTACTACAAAATTCGCCAACAGCGTTTGCAGCATTCCTATATGGTAAAGAATACTATACAAGAATGTAAACTTTATTTTTGCAATATTTTAATGTAATGATAATTATCAGGCATCTTTGCGACATAGTAAGACTGCAGCAGTTAAAACGTTATCTATTACCAGACAGATGATGAACAAGATTACTGTCGATTTTTTTAATCTGGCCATACATTCATGAAATTAACTCGAGGTTCTCGATCAGCTGATTTTAGAGGTAGTCATCCTGTATGATTCACCCTACCCAGATATAAGGCCACTTTTTATGATAACCTTATGAATTAAATGTGTTAGATTAATCATATCAATCACATTTCTTATTTTAGAAAAATATATAATATCAAATTAACTCACCTGAGGCACAGCTGATGCTTAAAGGTTATTTTTTTCAATTGCAAAAAAAAAAAAAAAAAAAAAGTACAAGGCAACAGCTTCACTAAAAGAGTCGGTCGACATGATTTGAAACCTTCCAACTGAGATCGGGTCTATCCTAAGGTTAAAGCAGCCTCGAGCCCTGACAGTTACTTTCATGCCGTTTCTACTCCCCATAAGAAACTACAGTTCACAAGTTAGCCCTCAGAGGGGGTTCTTCTAAGATGATTAAAATCGTCTGGCGTTAGCCATAACAAAGTCTCAAAAGAGAAGTAATAGACCTTGATATTTTAGTATGACGTGGTAGATTATGAACCTATGGAAGAAGGCTTCATCTTGAAAATGTTATGGAACTTGAAGGCATCGTAGAGCCATGTCAGTTGAACCCTTGGCCCAATGAGATTCTTCGACTTCCCTGTGACGTCAGCAAAGGCGTGGAAGTCACCCTCTGTTTTGAGACTTTAGACTCAACATGGACGGTGATTCTTCATGAAATTGAAACTTGATCTCTGGGCGAAAACGTGGTGATTGATGGCTTCGTCATGCCGAACCTCAGGGGAGGAGGAGGAGGAGGAGGAGAAGGAGGAGGAAGAGGAGGAAGGAGTGGCCTCCTTGGGTCCTGGAGGTGGGGTTGGGGGTGGGTGAGAAGCCTTAGCCCTTGGAATAGTATTAAAAAGGGTAGCGGGTAATATCCGGATGCCCTGAATGTGTTACCAAATACGAGTAGATTCCGGGGAAATGAGTGGTGTTGGGTACGCCCGGATCCCCCAGAGTGATGGTAAGGGGGTGACATCCGGCAAGAAAGAATGCAGTTGGAAGGGCGGTGTGTGGAAGGACATCTGGTTCTCCGGGAATTATAATAAAGACTGTGATATCCGGGTATGTATAAGGCGCACCTAGCAGGAGTTCGATTATATTTATTCTATTATCATTATTATTTCTAATCAACATATTTCAGAGGGACAGAAAAATAAAAAATTAAACAATATATAAAGTTCCCGTAGATGCCTGCTCCGGGAAGAAGAGAAAAGAAAATGGAGTATAAAAGAATAATAATAAATAAAAAATAAATAGATAAATAAAGGGTTGAGGGTGAGTGTGGGGGTGTGGGTTTGTTAGTCCAGACACGTTCTTGGAGTGTGCCTCCAGTCAGGGAAGGGAATCGTTTGTCAAGAATGGAAATAATTGACAAAAATGAAATTCCGAAGGCCTTTGCATGTATACTGATCCAGCCTTTCTCCCTCTCTTTATATGTATATGAACTTGAAAAAAGAATTGTAATTCGCGCAACTTTTCTCGAAACTTGTTTTTCTTGTGCGCTGCAATGATTATGGTGATCACACGGATCCGAACACACACTTTCACCTGTACTTAGTGTGTCACATAAATCAATGTGGCCTGCATGTACTGCATGTGTAAAACAGAAAAAAAAAATAAAAAAACAAGTGTTGAAGGCTTTTAGTCATGAAAGATTTCTCAGAAAGGAAGTATATATACATATATATATATATATATATATATATATATATATATATATATATATATACATATACATATATATATATATACATATA
>NC_134800.1:26531911-26541911 GCF_046742065.1 Oratosquilla oratoria
TTTCCAAACACTCCTCTGGAGCCCCCGTGGCGTCTTTCTGATGAGGTGGCTATAATGGGTCCCCTTATTTATTTATCCTGGATCTCCTTTTGTTAATGTGTTATCACGATCCGTATCGCCTTCTCAGAGAACAGCTAATCTCCTTGAGGAACTTGCATGAATAATGGAGTGATACTCTTGAGTCAATATCATAGCATCTCCCTTCAGTATGGTAACCCAATGCATAGGTCCGGGTCCGCATAAGAACAGACGGTTCCGTTCACCCAAAGGAAGAATTCCGGAATGAACGGGGTCTCGATCGAACAAGGTCAGTTTCATACATGAGTCCACCCACCATCAACTGCATGAAATCGCCGGTCCTTATCCAAAATAAAAGCGACAAAAAGTGTCAGTGTTGAAGGTGCTAGGCATACTCGATGGTTTCTCTATAGCTTTGGAATATGGTTCCAATCTGTTTGCTTCTACTTATATGTTCGAGCAAGGTCTTCGTGAATATATGATACTTTTCTTTATGTGACGCAATAACTTGCTGTATAGGTTTTTTTGTAGCTCATACAACCACATTCGTCCCTAGGAGACTGTGCGACAATGTTTTTTATTTATTTATTCATTTATTCATTTATTTATCTATTTATCTTTAAGTGTCTCACCACTTAGATATATACAAATACATTTGGCAGCAATTTTCTAATACATTCTTGTTACTTGCCTTCCATTGAGAGACCCTGAAAGCCTCTTCTCCTTCATGCTTTCCTCTGTATCGGAACTGAAATCTTAAATAAAGAATAATGATGATAATGAAAACAATAACAAAAAGGTCAAGACACCTTTCTTATAAAGGTAATTGACTTTTATTTGATGTGTCCCTCATCTTCCTTACAGAGTTGTTATCTATTTACTCAATCACTTACTTATTCATTTATCTACTCATTTATTTATCTATATACTTATCATCATTCATATGTGAAAATCTAATCATGTATTTATTCATTATTTATTCATTCATTTATTTATCTATTTATTTTTACTTATTCATCTATTCATTTATTCATTTTCATTATTCGTTACTTTTTATGTGCGCTAGTGGCGTAATCGAAAGTATGCTGGTCTCGAATTCACTTAGTCACAAGTTCGAATCCCGCACTCATCTCCAATACCCCCTACGGCCCCTTAAGCACAATGGGTAAAGGTGACTGTCTCAGCCGAAGCGTAGGGACCTTACCACTTTATTTAGTCTCTTGATTTGCATAAACAACAACAACAACATCAACAACAACAACAACAACAGCAACAACAACCAAATAACTCAAAGACTGGAATGAAGACCATGAGAAGCAAACTTACAACAACATTTCGCCAAGAAAATTGTTCGCTAAGTTGAAGACAAAATCAGTTTCGTTTAGAATAATCATAATGAAGCCCAAGTTAGAGAACTTTTATATTGTGGAACAGAAGTAGTCCGCCGAGGAAAAAGACTAAATAAAAGTCGAATTAAATTCTTTTGGTGTAAATAATGTGGACTGCTGTGTGTTTGTAATATGAAAAAATAATAGTTGCTCTGAGTTTTATTTTATTTTATTTTATTTTATTTTATTTTATTTTATTTTATTTTGTTTTATTTTGTTTTATTCTATTTCTTTCTTTGGCAAAGGATATTAATTCGAATATCTATTAATTCAGTGTTAGTAAGAGTTCCTTAACCTGAATGAACACGCTTGATGGCAGCTATGATAAATATTAATTTATTACTGTTTTAATGGCAAAAGTACTTCTATCCTTGAAGATAATTCGTACAAAGTAGGTGTTGGCATAAAATCGGTAAAAGAAAGATTTAATGAAATTAGGAGAACGCAGGAGGAGAATTAAATGAAAATGTGATCAGCATTCTTTTTGAGCGGAAATTACTTATAAAAATTTCGATAGATAAATAAATTAATAAATGTTGAATAAACAAGTGAGTAGACAACTAAAAATAATTCAACAAATAAGTAAATAGATACATAAGTAAATAGATAATTGAATAAATAAATAATTAGATAAATAGTTAAACATATAAATAAATAAATAAAAAAGTTACTAAATTAATAAATAAAAGTTGAATAATTAAATAAACAAATAAATAAGTTACTAAATTGATAAATAAAAATTAGATAGATAAATAAATAAACAAATAAATGAATAGATAAGCAAATATATACACAGATGTATAAGTAGATAAACAATAAAGAAATAGATAGATTAATTAATGAATAAATAAACAAATATATCAATAAATCAACAGGTAAGTGAATAAACAAAGTAGTCAATCAACCAATCAATTAATCAATCAATCAATCAATCATTAATCAATCAATAAGTAGATTAATAGATAAATAAATAATAAATAAAAAACAAACAAATGAGAATAAATAAATTAATATATAAATAGATAAACAGATAGGAAAATAAGTAAATAAATAAGTAAATATATAAAGACCAAAACTTAAGGAACAAATGACAGAAGGCTGGTCGGACTCACTTCTAAGTACCACAGCGTCTGGCTTCTTCTGCGAAGCTGTGTCAAGTATATCCCTTTACGTCGAACATTTATGGTACTATGAGGTCGTAAACGACTCATTTATGTCGTAAACAGACGCAACGAAGTTCTACGACTCCTGTTTCCCCAAAGACATCGGCCACTGTAGCACGTATGAATGGAGTCAACAAATATTGTAAAGCATACACGAATGATAATGCAATGCATGCTGTGTGTATACCAAAATGTATTACGTGTAGTTGGGGGGAGGATAAGCATAGAATAAGTATAGCAAATAGACCCTTACGAACATCATAAATTCCACATGGGCGGTCGAATAATGACGGTAATTCCAAGACAGTTGTCCAGTGTATGCAGTAAAGAGGTGAGGATTTTATTCCAGGTCATGGTGAACTAGGACAGATGGTAGTCATCGTACATAGGAAGTGAATTTGGAAATGAAAGACATGAACTACACTGTGATGTCTCCCGGTTGGATAATATCATGTGACGGCTGCAAAATCATATGGACAAGTAGAAACTAATGAAAGCTTGAAATAATTCCCTTTTTTTTTTAAATTGTAACATAAGAAATGATAAGTAAAAGGCAAAGTGAATGTCAGGGCTGAAGTGGTTCATCAAGGAGGAATTCTTTCTTTGTTGAAGGAACACGAAAGAGAAGAATGAAAGTGTTTAATGGCAACAGCCAGAACAAAGAAATAGGCAACCTCTCGGTAGAGAAGGAGTAAATGTTTTCTGATGCTCGTACAAGGTGTGAAGATGTTCGGCTTTTATGTCTAGTCACCTCGCTTTGCGGGTAGCAGCTCGTATATTTATATTCATATATTTAATGTCGCAAGCTCTTCCTACGAACTCATTTCTCAGTCATACAGCCTCAAACTGCCTCCACTCCTGACCTCCTACCCAAGTAGCTATTCTCTAAGGGCCGTACTTTTAAAATCTCTTCGACAGTCCTGGCGATCACTTTCTACTATTAGAAAAAATAATTATATTAACTGTGTTAATCATAGTTACGAAAAATATTGGTAAGTTTCGTAGATAAGCTGATAAGCCAAATACACTTAAATAGAACATCGGGTAAAACACTACCATAGCATTCCCCAGAGCTGGCGGAAAGTTTAAAAGTATGGCCAGAAGCCTCTACTTCTCTTTATAAGACACCTATTGGACAGGGTATTTCGTCACCCAAAGGGTAGCGCTTCTATCTTCGGTGGTAATATCACAACAGAGGGGTGGTAGAAGATAAAAGTTACCAGCATTCTCTTTTGAGTGTAGATTAATCTCCAAATATAAAAGAATACAAAGTAACTTGGTTCGCAGGAATATCTATTTTCGGTGGTAATATCACACCAAGAGGATGAGTCATGCAGATGGCAAAATAGAAGTTTAAGGAAGGTAACACAACAGAGGGGTGGTAAAGGGTAAAAGTTACCGGCATTCTCTTTTGAGTGTAGATTAATCTCCATGTATAAAAGAGTACAAAGTAACTTGGTCCGCAGGAATATCAATAAAGTTCCAAATAGCTGGAGTACATAAAACACGAGGTTGATGCCTTATACTGAATATACTGAACAGATGAATGTATACTTTATCAACAAAAGTTATATTTTCATATGGAGTGGACTTTTGACCAATACAGTGCCATAAACAAGTCATTGGATTATCTCTTGACTTACTTGAAGGTAAGACATTTCCCAGTCACAACGTGCGAGGAGTGAAGACATAATAAATGAATGGAATACTTTCTCGCAGAAGTTGTTGACAGCAGTAAAATTCGAAGTTTTGAAACATTCCATCGAGTAGACCCGTTTTAGTACCGAGTATACCTATTCAACGTAACGGAGACGCGAACTCTGGACCGCATATCCTCACTGACGCCACAGAACTCGAACCGTTTCCTAGTTGGTCACATCCTGAGGCGACGCCCTATCCCACTCTGCCTCTGCCAGTAAACGCGGTGAAAGCCATTACCATTACTAAGTAAAGAAGTTAACTTAAAGTGAAAAAATTGTCTAAAGGCAGCCAGAATAGATATAGAAGAAAAAATCCCAAACGGATTAATAGAGACATATTTAAATCCTCTGGTTAATGAAGAGGATTAATTTCAATTGAATAAAATCGCCTGGTTGGGGCTTAAGCAACTTCGAAAGAAGTTAATCCACCAATCTAGCAAGGTACTTTAGAAGACTAATCTAGTGTGCCACTTCATCACGTAAAATTAATTATCGCCACTATTAAGTCAAGCCTTAGATTTAGTGAGTATAATCTCCACTAACAGGAAATTATAGTATTACAGACCACCAGGTCATTCCAGTGAGCCACATTAATCTCCCCCACCTTCCTCACCATGAGCCACATCTGAAGACTCCTGCTAATGTTTCTAACGAGCCGCACTCATGAGTCACAAGAGTTGAGTCCCACAGGAACCCATACTTCATGGCTCCCTACTTTCAAAGAGCCACGCTGTCGAGCCACTCTACCCTGCACGCGCGAGCCACTGGCTCAAGCCGGCCCTCTTACTTCCATCATCTCTTTGGTTTTTGGAGGCCGTCAATTTATGTAATTATAGGAAATCTATATTGACTTTCGACTGTGCAAATAAGTGGCGGGCACACACACATAGATACACACACGCATGCGCACACGCACACACACACACAAACACACACACACACATACACACACACACACACACACACACACATGCACACGCACACACACGCACGCACGCACACATACACACACACAAATACACACACATACACACACAAAGATAGATAGATAGATAGATAGAGAGAGAGAGAGAGAGAGAGAGAGAGAGAGAGAGAGAGAGAGAGAGAGAGAGAGAGAGAGATTGGAAGAGTGAGAGACAGGTAAACAGGTTCTTATTTTCCTATCATCATCATCGTCGTCGTCATCCTCTTTCTTCACGTGATGGTGACCAGGCACACACTGTTAGTCTAAGTCTGGCAGTCGACAGTGTTCTTTGGCTGGAGGAAGTTGTTGGTATCTTTAGTAATTATGAAAACTTTTCTCGTTAATATTTTCCGAGTAAGCAATAATCACAGGAGTTTGTTGTTGACAATTAGTATTCATGATGGTTGTCTTATTGCTATTGGAGTGATAATTGCGATAAAATTAGTAGCAGGGGGAGGGATAACTTTGAGAATAATGTTGTTGTTTTTTTGTCAAATATAACCAAATGAAAGGTTCCCCATTGGGGCTATGAAAAGAATTCAGAGTGGCTTGGCCTGCTGTTGTAAATCAGACATTTCTATATAATGTGAGGAATCTGAATAAAAAAAATCACTTTGATCTGACAGAAGAATTATAAGATAACTATGATTGTCAACTTTGTAATAAAGGAAAGAGTTCCGCTTCATCTTTTGATATATTTTTGTTATTATATTATTGTTATTATTATTATTATTATTATTATTATTATTATTATTATTATTATTATTATTATTATTATTATTATTATTATTATTATTATTATTATTATTATTATTATTATTATTATTATTATTACTATTATTATTATTATTATTACTATTATTATTATTATTATTATCATTATTATTATTATTATTATTATTATTATTATTATTATTATTATTATTATCATTATCATTATCATTACTATTATTATCATCATCATCATCATCATTAATATTGTTTTCAATTACCTTTTCGGCTGGGTAAGATTTGGGAGAAAAATGAAGTGGAGCCACACGGATGATAAGAATTGATGAAGGAGGAAGGGAATGAAAAAGTTTGAGAACCCATTCGCTATTTTCCTTTCCCCTTTTACTCTGCCACAAGGCGATTTTATTCGGCTATAGAAAAGGTTAACGAGAAAGCTAAGTACTGTCTTTTCATATCGAAGATTCTTCTTAGATTTGAGGTGACTGTCACAGTCGAAGGACTGGGTGAGGCAGGATCTATAGGAAGATGTAAATTGTTCAATCGAAGTTATTACTACGGCCGTCTGAAGACTCTCATTACGTGAAGGTTCCGTCTTAGGGTTAGACCCCATTGGTCTTAGGGGTTTAACCCTCTGGGATGAATAAAATTACCTGACGGCAGGAGCAGAAGGGTTTGTCGAGATGTTCTCCTATGTTATATGTTATATGTTATATGTTATGAACTTATATACTGTGAGATATGTTCTTTAGCCAATTACATTTCTCTTTTGGAAACCTGCCCTCCCCACTAAAAAAAGATAAACAAATATATAAAAAAATAAATAAAGCAATTATTTCTGTTATAAACACATACAATAATATATCATATATTTGAATTACATGTACACATTAACACATACGCTAATTTGAATAAGAACATGGTATTCATGTGAACACAAGTTTATTCTCTGACATTTACATTTGTTAATGAATTTCTCATTTAATAAACTTAAAATGGAATACAATATCAGTTCTGGATAATCCAGCTTATTATTATTTCTTTCTGTAATGAATCAGTGAACAATAATTGAGGAAACAAACAAATAAGTGATTAAATGAATAAATAAATAGATAAACAAATAAACAAATGAATGAATTTACTTATTGTTTAATAAGAAAATAAGTAAATGAATAGATAATTGAATAGATAAATGAATATTAAAAGTTAAATTAGAGAATAGATAAACACTAACAGGTAAATAAATACACAAAGGAATAAATTTATCTATTAGTTAATAAACAGACGAATAGATAGATCAATACCAAAAGTGGAACAGAAAATTGACAACTATGACTTTTGCATATTTCCTCTTCAATTTACGAACTCTGTTGACGTTGTCTTGATCTCCTCGAAACCGTTTTCATCATATTTTTCTCAAAGTCTTTACGTCTTACCATCTCTAACGAGATCACTGTATTCCTCGACTTTCCCAACACATCAAAATATAACATTCTAATGACCATGATAACGATCTAGTAAGTTATTTATTCATCTTTTTACACTCGTGAACATTAGTCGTTCAGTTCGTCGTAGTACTTTTATCCTTCAATTTTATTAATATTATTATTAGGAAATTTTGTGTTTTCGTAGTTATGCTCATTGGCGAACTCTTATCGTGTTTGTGAACCTCAGCTTCGTCGTTCTTAATTGAGTCATCGGTTCCAGTTTTTCTTCTGTATCGTTCCTACACTACACCGCTGCCTTGCCATCTTAACTCAGAAAACCCAAAAAAATTTGTGTTAGTGTTAGTGTTAGTGCTAGTGTTAGTCTTACTGTAGTCTTAGTATTACTGGAGTGTGAGTATGAAAGTGAGTGTGACTGTGTAAGTTTTACCGTCACTGTGTGAGTGTGAGACTGAAAGTGTCACTGTTAATTTCTTGTGAGAGTGCGAGTAATATATATATATATATATATATATATATATATATATGTATATATATATATATATATACATATATATATATATATATATACATATATATATATACATATAAAGAGAGAGATTGGGAGAGAAATTGATAGATTAATCGATTATAAAGCATAGAATAAGAGAAAGGAGAGTAGGAGAAGAAGTGAGAGACAATAAGTGAAATAGAGAGAGAGAAAGTAGAAAAATGAGAGAGAAGAGAGACGAGGAGTAAGTGAGAGAATAGTTGAGAAGGGGAGTGAGTGGAAGAATGTAGCAATAGGAGAGTCATAGTGTGAATGGGTGGAACAGTGGGAAAGTGAGAGGCTAGGAAAGTGTAGTGGTGGGAGAGTGTGAGGGGATGGGAGAGCAAAGATGAATGTGTGTGTGTGTGTGTGTGTGTGTGTGTGTGTGTGTGTGTGTGTGTGTGTGTGTGTGTGTGTGTGTGTGTGTGTGTGTGTGTGTGTGTGTGTGTGTGTGTGTGTGTGTGTGTGTGTGTGTGTGTGTGTGTGTGTGTGTGTGTGTGTGTGTGTGTGTGTGTGTGTGTGTACGTTTGCTTATATGTGTGAGTGTGGATGCAAGTATATTAACTGAGTGCTTCAGATTGTGTTCACTCGTGAATGTGTGTGTGTGTGTGTGTGTGTGTGTGTGTGTGTGTGTGTGTGTGTGTGTGTGTGTGTGTGTGTGTGTGTGTGTGTGTGTGTGTGTGTGTGTGTGTGTGTACATTTGCTTATATGTGTGAGTGTGGATGCAAGTATATTAACTGAGTACTTTAGATTATGTTCACTCGTGAGTGTGTGTGTGTGTGTGTGTGTGTCTGTGTGTGTGTGTGTGTGTGTGTGTGTGTGTGTGTGTGTGTGTGTGTGTGTGTGTGTGTGTGTGTGTGTGTGTGTGTGTGTGTGTGTGTGTGTGTGTGTGTGTGTGTGTGTGCGCGCGTGTGTATGTGTATGTATGAGACAGATCAGTGTATGAGTGCATACATGGGCATGCGCACTCGCGCGCGACAACATGCGTGCATTGCGCATGTCTACTCGTGCGTGCAGATCAACCAACCCACCTGTGGTTGTTGGGGAGAGATTGGTGGCCTCTGGATCTTAGTTATTGCTGTGGGGGTGTGTGGTTAGATATCAGAATGTTAGTTATTGCCGAAGAGGGCCGGTTAGATACCGGGATGTTAGTTATTGTGGAAGGGAGAGGGTGGGAGGTTGGTGAGGATGAGGATTTGAGATGTGCTCAATGCACTGTGGAGATGGCCAAGGGTCTAATGATATATATTACTATCCGGCTTGTATTACCTCTCTCTCGGAGAGCCCTCAGCTTGTGTTAAAGCTCGAAAGGTAATATAGTGTTTTTATATTACTTATAACCTGTGCTAGTGTCGAACCCGCAGCCCAAGAGGATTCCACCATCATTCGCAATAGCCGGAGATGCACGAGAGTAAATCCTTATCAGTGCTATCAATCATGGCACTACATTTCTCCCAATGGAGGCAACGTGCTAGTTATGTCGCGGGTTGCTGTGAGGACTAGTCACTAGTCATGCCAATATTTAGCTTTGCCGGACGTCTGAGTCCTCTCTTGTCGCATCACCCGTAACATTTCAACTTAAAATTACCTGGTCGACGCTTAATAATGATAGGTGAGATGAAGAAGAGCCGAGGGGGCCACGGGTCTGAGGACTGGAAGGGCTTAGGGGGGCTTTAGGTGAAGGGGGTGAAGGATTATTCCAAGAGGCTGAAGGATTAAGGAGGATGGAGGGAGGGAGGGAGGAAGAGGAGAGGGGAGGAGAGGGGATGTGAGGTGAGGTAAAGAGAGGGGAGGAGAAGGGATGCGAGGAGAGGGGAGGTGAGGGGATGTGAGGTGAGGTGAGGAAAGGAGAGGAGAGGATACGGGAGGAGATGGAGATGAGAGAGGAGAGGAGAGGATAGAGGAGAGAAGGAGGAGAGGAAAGTAGAAGACAGAAAAGAAGAAGAAATGAGAAGAGAGAGAGGAGACAAGAGAGGTGGGGGAGAAGGGAAGAGAGGATGTGAGAGGGGAGCAGAAGAGAAAAGGGAAATATAAAGGAGTGGACAGGAGAAGAGAGGAAAAAAA
>NC_134800.1:26544411-26549411 GCF_046742065.1 Oratosquilla oratoria
TGATAAAATATAAATCTTCTGAAGAAGGTCTTGAAGGAGAGGAACAGGAAATAAGCCAAATTCTTGCAAGGATATTGGAACTCAGAAGCAAAAAATTAGTGAAAAGAAATAACGAAACCTTGAAGCAATTAGAGGCTAGTACCACATGCAGTATAGAAAAAATATTCACGAAGAAGAAAAATGAAGAGAAAAAAATAAAAAGATAGAAAACCGAACGAAGGACAAAGGAAGAAACTAAGACAACCTGAAGACTATCAGAGAGACCCATGAACCGGGAAGACCTTCAGCGACCAGAAAAGGCCTCAGTTCGTGATAATGGAGAGCTTCTAAACTGAGGACAAATGAGGGCCTTCAGTATACACAACTGCATGTCTTCAGCAGGCGCACCTATGTGTACTGATCATTGATGCTTACACATTAGGAGTGTAGTCACAACCATGCACAATGTTAAGTGTAGGTATGAAAATGTACTATCACGAATGGACATGCATCCACACACACACACACACACACACACACACACACACACACACACACACACACACACACACACACACACACACACACACACACACACACACACACACACACACACACACCTCGTGGCGCAGTGGTTAGAGTTCCCGGCTGGCACTACGGCGGTCCGGGTTCGAATCCCGCCCAGGGCTGAAATAATTTCAGTATCACTGCGCTGCGAGTTGTTACTCCAACTCTCGTGCGCGCGGAGTTGAGGGTGCGTGTGTGCGTGTAAGGTCACAGCATTACTCATAGATCGGTCATATATGAGCTCTGAGCTCTCTCCCGGGAGGGTAATAGCTGTCGATCACGAGTACAACACGTGACCCAAAAGACCATGATGAATCACACACACACACACACACACACACACACACACACACACACACACACACACACAATTTATACATACAAGAGTCTGGTGGCTTCGACTGTATTTCGGTATCTAAGAGCCAAACATGATAGTAAGTGATTTCATGTTTAGAGTCCTAATTGTTGTACATCGTCCATAACATATTCAAACTGTGCAAATAAGTTTATATTAGCATTAATGGAATTTTGCCGACATTTCTTTTTTTTATCAAGATGAAACTAAGGGATACAGAAATGTATTATATAAGCAACAACAAACAATACATTGCCATTGCTATGGGTCAGGTACTAGTAACCGCAATGGTGCATTTCTATATTGCTGTGTCTGATGTGTGTGTGTATGTGTGTGTGTGTGTGTGTGTGTGTGTGTGTGTGTGTGTGTGTGTGTGTGTGTGTGTGTGTGTGTGTGTGTGTGTGTGTGTGTGTGTGTGTGTGTGTGTGTGTGTCTGTGTGTGTGTGTGTGTCTGTGTGTGTGTGCGTTTGTGTGTGTGTTGCTGTATGTTTATGCCCATACTTGTGAATATGTGCGTATGTGTGTTTATCCGTGTATGTGTGAGTGTAAAATATGCTTATATCATCATTTATATAATTCAGATTTTCGGAACTTTTTCTATCAGGTTGATTCATCACGCTTTTTTATACTTTTTGCGCCTCTGGCCATGGATGACTGACTGCCTTATTTCGGGGCCGCTTTTATTCCTTTTGTATCTTTTTGTTTGCCTGGTCTCATTCTCCTCTTTTACAATATTTCATCTCCTAGCCTTTCCCATCTTCTTCTACGTCTCATTGTTTCTATATATTACACTCCTCATTCTGTTTGTCCTTTTTGTCCTTTGCTTCGTTCTTTTAGCAATTACTTTATCGCTTTAGGTATTGTAATTGCCTTCTGCATAAATTTTGGGAGATGTTAATTCATTGTGAAAATGGAGCTTTGTAATCTCCTGATCTTCCTTTTTATGCCTTATCTCTTGCTCGGTCTTCTCATTTCCCCCCAGACTCTGGCTTCATCTCCTCTGCCATCTCCACCATCGTCATTGCCACCAGAACCATCTCCACCAAGACCAACGCCAACACCATCATTATAATGGTCGCCACTAACCCCCCGAGCTGCCCAATGCTATACTCACTATCAAAACCACCACTAAACCGCTACCACTAGAATAACCATCTCTAGAGCCACCACAACTGAAACCACCACAACTAAATCTACCACCACTGAAGCCATCATCACACTCAGCACCACCACCACCAACACTGCTACTAGTAATTTTTCTACTATTATTTCTACTGATAATATTACAATACTATTATATCCCTAAAGTCCTGTAACTTTACTCTTTCTTTTAACGCAACTTTCCCTGTCTTGCACAAGAGTTCCGTTATGGCTTGTTTTGTCATTAGCGATTCTTCCCAGATTTTCTTCTCCTTTTTTATGCATAATATAAGATTTTCTTGACCCCGTCCTCTGTGTCTTATACGTTTTATTCTTTTTTTTTCGGTTGAGACTCATCCTTCCACGATCGTCACCCGGTTATTACCTGAGCGTGTATGACAAAATGCGGCGCCATTTTTCAAGTCTTTTTCCCCGTTTTTACATTTATCTGCATATGTCCGCACCTCGGGTTTCAAAATCCGCAAAAGAACCAAAGATTCGTATTCCAGCCACGTGGGCCTGTACCTCTTGGTCGTACTTCTGGTTCTCCTCATTCACCAACAAGCAACAACTCTGCCCCGTCACAGAGGCCACCACTTCGCTGTCTTGGCATCTTCAATACGTAAGTTTGGGTCCTCGTCGACTATTGGTGTCGTAATGACAGACTCCTCTCTTCTTATCCAGCAGATGTGTAATAATGTCATACATACATTCAGGCGGGGTTCGTGTCGCGTTGTCCGGACTTATCGACAACATCACGAAAGTGTCTGAGCTGACAAAGCTTTCAGCACTGCAGGAAAAAGACTCTTGAATTGGACTTCTCCTAAAGAAGGAGTCAACTCGTGCATACACCAATGATGACGGTGCAGAGCTGTCGCACAGACTTGGGGATATAGTATTATGGTTTCCGATACTATTTGCACTGCATCGCTCCAAGCCACGATCGTGGCGGAGCGTGTCGAAGCACACTGGAGAACTTGTCTTTTGTGTCACCTGTCTTGTTAGGAAATGCACACCTAGAAGGTAGATACTGGTCTTTGAAAGCTAGTTTTCTCTATTGGGAATACCTATAATTCAAAATACCTCTCAGTAAACGGAATGAGACTGACATTCGGAAATGTCCCAGAATATAAGGAGTTGCTTCAGCCATCCGAAATTTTCTATATTTTGGAATATTTTTGGAATCATAGTTGGACCTTTCTATTCATGAGGCCCAATCAAAAACAAATCTGCCACAAAATAATAAAGAACATGGCGAAAAAGTTTATAGGTGTATGCGTATGTTTATGTGTATGTGCATGGGTATGTGCATGCGTATGTGTATGTGTAAGTGTATGTGTATGTGTATATGTATGTGCATGTGAATGTGTACGTGCATGTGTATGTGTACGCGTATGTTTATGGGTAATGGATGTGTATGCATATGTGCATATGTATGTGTAAGTGTATATGAATGTGTATGCGTGTGTAACAGTATGTGTACATGTGTGTTCATGTTATGAACCTGTGGTTATGTATGTATGTGTATATGTGTATGCATGTATGTATATGAGTGTAATATGTATGCTAATCCCTCCTCACTGTCGGTCTTGGTGTACGGAAGCGTTCGTTAGAGTCACCTTCATCCCCGAAAAGAAACAAAGAGGAAAAGATGTCGAAGTACAATAGACAGAGGTTTGTGGTCTTGATGGAGTGCGAAAGACTGTAGTGAAGATGACAGAGTAGTGTGCTAGTTAATCTCTTCAAATCAATATCAATTTTTTATGAGCGCCAAACAATTTTATTCAATCAAAAGGAGAAATTAAGATGACGGGATAACTGTGAACGAGAGTAGGAATAGAAACATCTATGTAGAACAGAGACAGGACAGTACTGATACTCTCAGATGCATAACTAATGTAGAGTTGGATTAGCCCCTTCAACATGGTGGCTTAATCGATCTACTTGTGATCTAGAGGATGGAAAATTATCATAACCAAGTAAATGGTGGACTTAGTACAATATGGGGCCTTAAAAAAATTTATCGAGACCCTGCAAGTTCCGAGACTAACTTGTATGTATATATATATATATATATATATATATATATATATATATATATATATATATATATATATTATATGTATATATATGTATGTATATATACATATATATAAATATATATATATATATACATATATATATAAACATATACATATATGTAACATACATATATATGTATATATACATATGTATGTATATATATGTATACATATGTATATATATACACATATATATGTATATATATATGTATTCATATATACTGTACATATATATATGTATACATATATATAAATATATACATATATATAAATATATATATATATATATATATATATATATATATTTATATGTATGTATGAGTGTATATGGCCTATTCGATCTACAGTACTTGTGATCTAGAGGGATGATAATTATCATAACCAAGTAAATGGTGGACTTAGTACAATATGGGGCCTCAAAAAATTGATCGAAACACTGCAAGTTCCGAGACTAACTTGTATATATATATATATATATATATATATATATATATATATATATATATATATATGTATATATATATATTTATATATACATATATAAACATATACATATATATAAACATACATATATATAAGTATATATACATATGTATGTATATATATATGTATATATACACATATATATGTATATATATATATGTATTCATATATACATATATATATGTATACATATATATATATATATATATAAATATATACATATATATAAATGAATATATATATATATATATATATATATATATATATATATATATATTTATATTTATATGTATGTATGAGTGTATATGGCCTATTCGATCTACAGTACTTGTGATCTAGAGGGATGATAATTATCATAACCAAGTAAATGGTGGACTTAGTACAATATGGGGCCT
>NC_134800.1:26554411-26556911 GCF_046742065.1 Oratosquilla oratoria
TATACGAAAGCGCTCTGCTTTGTTAGTTTACTTTTCCTAGTGGTTACTTACGCATTTGTGAACACACGCTCCTAGTGTTTTTATTGCATATATATATATATATATATATATATATATATATATATATATATATATATATATATACATATATCACTTAGACAAAATTTAGTGGCATATTTGTAAATAATAATCACGAAGACGTCATAGTCGGATTAAAAGGAAACTTGGAAGAAATTATAACTTCTATATTTCGGCTAATAGATATAGCCCTTTTCAGGAAAGTACATATATATATATATATATATATATATATATATATATATAATATATATATATATATATTTACATACTTTGTACTGGCATTATTATCATTATTATTTACTTTTAATATTGTTACCTATTGTCCATTAGTACTAATAGTAATAGTAACAGTAGTTGTAGTATTTGTAGCAATAGTAGCATGAGTGATGTTGCTTAAAATATTTATATTTTCATATTTCATATTCATATTTCATATTCATATTTTCACATTTCATATTCATATTTCTTATTCATATTTTCCTGTTTATCAATATTTTTGGGCAAAATTGAGTCGGACGCCATTTTTCCTGAAGTAGAATGTAACTATGAATATTTTCAGACACACATACGGGCGCGCGTGCGTGTGTGCGTTTGTGATTCACCATGGTCTTGGATCACGTATTGCGCTCGTCACCGTCAACTATTTCCCTCTCGGAAAAGAGCCCAGAGCTCGTATATGACCGATCTATGGGTAATGCTATGACCTTACACGCACACACACACCCAACTCCCTGCCCACGAGAGTTGGAGTAACAAATTACAGCGCAGTGATACTAAAGTTATTCAGCCCGGGAGGGGGGCCATTCAAACCCGAACAGCCCCATTGGCAGCCGGGAACTCCAACCATTGCGCCATGTGGGTGTGTGTGTGTGTGTGTGTGTGTGTGTGTGTGTGTGTGTGTGTGTGTGTGTGTGTGTGTGTGTGTGTGTGTGTGTGTGTGTGTGTGTGTAAGAGAGAGAGAGAGAGAGAGAGAGAGAGAGAGAGTGCGTGTGTGTGTGTGTGTGTGTGTGTGTGTGTGTGTGTGTGTGTGTGTGTGTGTGTGTGTGTGTGTGTGTGTGTGTGTGTGTGTGTGTGTGTGTGTGTGTGTGTGTATGTGTAATGACTATAAAGCTTTTGGGGTATAAAGTAGTATACATTATTTTGTCATAATACTGCACGTACAGTAACTTGAATTTTACAGTCACAAGAAAAGAAACGTAATATTAACACACACATCAACTTCCCTGACTTTATATGGAAGGAGGTCTGCATAATTCATTTCGAATTTTCCCAGCTCTACTGTACTTCGATGTTGTCGCATAGGGAGATATTCTGTGTGATGTCATCGATTCCAAGGCTGTGTTTTTATGAAGGGTTCCGTTACCTGGTGTCTGCAAAGTGATGGAATCCAACTGAATAATGAAAATATCATTGTACATTTCCAGACGATTCCAGTTAAGATACCTTGATTTCTGTCGCTACTTTCCTAAGAAAAAAATGTGAATGTTAGATTTGTATTATTTAGTTTATTGTTGATATACTATTATTTTGGGTTATCTTGTTTGTCTTAGACATGTTATGTGAAAGTAATTATGACCTGAACATATGTAAAAGTATTCAAGATGGTTTCCATTGTGACCCGGCCAAGTTTCTTTTTAAAGACTTGACATCGTTGAAAAGCGTTATGCACATCTCCAATGCTCGTTCAAAATGAACTTAATGATTCTTTTAAGTCTACAAGCACTTACAAGTCTCTTCCAATGTTAATACCAATCTGTGCTAATTCATAACATCTTGCTATTGAAAAACCCACCTTGGATTTTCTTCTTTACACACGTCAATGTGTTATTAGTGATTCCAATACAAGTGTGCAAAGAAACAGAATTTTAAGAATTTGTATAAATAGTACAAGTTTTTTGTTTCCCTCCATTACCACTGTTTGAGATACGATTCTTTTTCTCAATCAAGGAGATTATATGGTTACTGTACAAGTGATAACATTGTTTCAACAGCCGACAACTAAAGTCGATTCCTTGGAGTGAACATCACCTTTATCATCATTACCATAACCTTAGTATCATTACTATGACCACTACCATCATTACTATTATCATTACCATAACTACTATCATCATTATCATTATCATCATTGTTTATCATTACCGTTATCACCATTATCATTACCTTTATTATTATTTTCATTATTATTATTATTATTTTCATTATTATTATCATCATCATCATCATCATCATCATCATCATTATTATTAGATATTTTTTCATTATTGATTCTATCCTACCACATTATGAGTCAAACGATATGTTGATATGCTTTATCACAAACTCCTTGTAATTTTTTTATATTTCCCTGTCATTTTCTATCGATGCTGGCCACAACCACAGACCTAGACTTCTTTTTCCTCAATCCTTAATCTCTACC
>NC_134800.1:26566911-26569411 GCF_046742065.1 Oratosquilla oratoria
ACCTCCGGCATCTGTGAGCCTCTCGTCTCTGTAGCCAGGACCCAACTATCTTCAACCTTCTGGATTTTGCAAAATCTAGTAGGAGAGAACTGTTAGTGTTCCTAATTCCAGAACCATAGGGATCAACATATACCTCATACCCAGTTTTGTCAGAGTTAAAGTCAATGAAGTCCAAAACAACAAGCGTGCCCCATGTTGATCATTAGTCATGATCAATGGAGACGATGATAAGAATGGCAGTGGTGGTTACAATGATATAACTAAAGGTAACATGAGTAATGATAATGGTAATAATAGTGTAAGTGATAATACCAGTAGTGGTAGTAGTGGTACTATGCTTATAATATCAAAATCTTAATTAGAAGCATTGACCCAGCCAATATTTTTCACTATGCAAATATAGATTTTGTTTCTGAGCGCTCAATATAGTTTTCTTGTACAACGAAACCCATATTACGGCAAGATGGACACAGTATAAAATATAGCAAATAATCGACAGTAAAAAGCACGTTCAAATGATAAAAGTCTTAAGATACTTGATGGCATTTGTCCAAGAGTGCAATGGCGGCTTTTGAAAGAATGAGTCTGCCGTGTTGAGGTTCGTGCGGTGTTGAAGTGCATCAAGATTCCGGGATGCTTATCTTAATGCTGGTTATTTCGTGGTGCATAAATACCTGTCTGGCAGAGAGCTAAGATGTCGTGTATCGAGCATCGGATAGAAATGTCTGTTCCGTCTCTTAAATGACACAGCCTCGAGTGTATAGCCGTGACAAAACGTGCAATGAAAAAAAAATCAATCTTATACAAATTACAAGGACTGTCGATTCCAGAAACTTGATAGCATCGTCTAGTGCCTAGCAGCAATGCAAAAAATAAATGAAAAATGGCTAATGTTACAAGAATGAAAATGATAATGGTAAACACAACGGATGTGAGATTTCACACATGTGTACGTTGGAAGGAATCTTAATTTTAAGTGGTATGTTCGGGCTTGCGTGCGTGTGTGCGTACGTGCGTGTGTGCGTAAGTGCGTGCGTAAGTGCGTGTGTGTGTGTGTGTGTGTGTGTGTGTGTGTGTGTGTGTGTGTGTGTGTGTGTGTGTGTGTGTGTGTGTGTGTGTGTGTGTGTGTGTGTGTGTGTGTGTGTGTGTGCGTGCGCGCGTGTGATTCACCATGGTTTTGGATCACGTGTCAGACTCGGGATCGACATATATTAACCTCCTGGATGAGAGCTCAGAGCTCGTATGACCGATCTATGGGTAATACTGTGACCTTACACGCACACACACACACACACACACCCAACTTCCCGCCCACGTGTGTGTGTTTGTGTGTGTGTGTGTGTGTGTGTGTGTGTGTGTGTGTGTGTGTGTGTGTGTGTGTGTGTGTGTGTGTGTGTGTGTGTGTGTGTGTGTGTGTGTGTGTGTGTGCGCGCGCGTGTATGTGTGTGTGCGAGTGCGCGTGTGTCCCTCTACCCGTGATTGCATGCGGGCGCCATCGCAAGCTGTGGTTGTGTTTGGTCACGGCTTCGTTGCTGGGTCATTGTTTGCGACCTGTTCCGCTCTACGTGGGTTGCCGGGATGTGGTTCGGGTCAAACAGAGGTCATCTTAGGGTCAGTCCAGAGTCACCCTAGGGTCACCTTGGTGACGTTCGGATACGGAGAGTCTGTTGGAGATTGAGATTGATGCAGTCAACTCCCCTGTGCATTTCCCGGTACTCAACCCCATCAATTTGGTCTCATACCTTATGGGTTTTATTCTGTCAAAAGAAATTAAATCTAATTCAGACTAGGGAGTAAACGCCAATCTAAATATCTACAGATAAATTAATCAAATATGTACATCAAAAAGTACATACATATATATCAAAAGACCCTCTCTTCCTTATAAAGATAGGTGGGTGAAAGAGTCAAAGTACTCACTTATCCAACCCCCATCCCCTACATCATAAGTTCTTGTAAATGTATGTTCATAATTTTATCCCACCGTACTTCTCGGTTCAAAGGCAATGGAGCAAGACACATATAAGTATCCAAGACAAATTAATAAACAAGGAAATAGACAAGTGAATGCCAAAAGCTTTACGGAATATTATTGAGAATGAAAAAGAATCAGTCACAGTGGAGACACATCTTATTTTATTTAGAAAGGAAAATTATTTTTTTCCTCGACCTCATATGAATTAAGCCTGAGTAATCTTTTTTAAGTTTATATAACAGACCTTTACATTGTGCAAATTACAGAGGTCTTTATCATTTGTAGTTAGTATTTGTGTAGGAGACTGATTATATCATGAACTATATAATAGGTCTATAGAATTTATAAAGAACATTTCTTTAGGAACTTTAGTGATAACCCTACAGATCAAAACACTAAGCTTTCTTTTGTGACTTGAAGCTAATTTCCACCCAAAGAAGATTGTTGGTCACTTATAACTTCTAATATCCCTCCCTTCGGTTGTCCTCTTTTATAAGGTCTATGACTCCACCTCTTTCGTGTGAT
>NC_134800.1:26576911-26579411 GCF_046742065.1 Oratosquilla oratoria
TGTGTGAGCAAAATTTGACGCAGCCCGAAGGGATTTCTCCCCGTCTTCTCTTTTTATGCATGGGGGGACGGAGAGGGGGGTCGTCGATTTAATGAAGCGGCCTTGCTGTGAATGTGCTGTGTATTGCGACACTGCTTCTGACCCAGGGCAGTGGACAAGGTGCAGGGATGACCCTTCATCCAGGAGGTGCTGAGATATGAGAGAGGGTGGAGGGGTGTGGAGTGTATTCAGGGATGGAATGGGTGGGAATTTTTTTATGCCTTTTCCTTTTTAGCTACCTCCCTTGTTAGGGGGAAAAGCCTTGGTATATGTACATATATATATATACATATATATATATATATATATATATATATATATATATGTTTATACACACACATATGTATATATATGTATGTGTGTGTGTGCGCGCGCGCGGGTGTGTGTGTGTGTGTGTGTGTGTGTGTGTGTGTGTGTGTGTGTGTGTGTGTGTGTGTGTGTGTGTGTGTGTGTGTGTGTGCGCGCGCGCGTGCGTGTGTGTGTGTGTGCGCGCGCGCGGGGTGTGTGTGTGTGTGCGTGCGGATATATATATATATCTATATATATATATATATATCTATATATATATATATATATATATATATATATCTCCGCTAACACATGGCATATATTTTTCACACCTGAGGTACCCAGGTTTTGAGGGAATAAAAAAAAAATTCGACCATACTTGTCCTTTTATCCTAATACCTTCCAGTTTACTTTCTTGAGATTTCTCTCCCAAAAATTGTATCTGCCTTGTCTATAGGATACATTTCTTGGTTCTCTATCACAACGTGTAAACTGAAATTAAAGCGCTACATGATCATTTCCTCGTGTGGGATATGTATTCTCTAAGGAGTCAATAACATGCAATTCTCTGGAAAGCAGCAAGTCTAATCTTGTTCCTGTGCCTTTTTCTCTTACTTTGGTCACACACTTGACCTCTTGGGTCATTGTGTTCCCCATCGAATATTTAATAGTATATTATTTCAAAAATATATACATACATTTACTTCCCGCTTCATTTTATTTTATTTATTTATTTATTTTCATCAAACTAACACCTAAAGTACTTATTACCAGGGTAATGAAGAGGTTAAGAGTCCCTTAACCAACTTCTTCATTATTTGCTGACACACTTTATAATAAAGTTTGCCAAGACTAAAGCACCAAACGACTTTATTCAGCTGAGGGGAGGACGGTACACACACACACATACACACTCGTCCACTCACGCATTCACTCGGTCATTCACGCAAATACACACACACATTGACTCACGCATTCACTCGCTCACTCACACACAGACACACGCACATTCACTCACGCATTCACACACATTCACTCGCACACTCGCTGGACACTTCGAGGGCCGTACCCCGAACACTTGTCCAGCCCCTCTGGCTAGGGAGTCCGTGTCCTCCGGCCTACGTCGTCTCGACGAATCTCGAGATCCCCTCGAATTTAGTCGCAGAGCTTCCGAGGCCGGCGGGTACTCCGAACACTCGCGCAAGTGCCGCCGACCAAAGTGCTGCTCGTTCTCTTCGGCCCCCGTCGTTGAGCAGCTCCATTGGTTCCTGGGGGTCCTCCTGGTTCCATGGAAGACTCTTGACGAAAGGCGCATGTCGAGAGCGGGCGAGTACCCCGAACACTTGGGCGAAGTGTTGGCTGGTATGAGTGCCCCTCTTCTGCCCGCGACTTCCCACCGACCTTCCCCGATCGGCGTTTCAAGAAAGTTCTCGACGTCCTTCGGCGCCGTAAGTATCCTATTCTGGAGTCCGTTGTCCTCGGCCATTGGTTCTGTCAAGTGCTATCGGCCGAGGCAGTGTCCCTCGTCGCGCCCAAGTGGCCCAGAGACCCGCGGGGAGCGGTGTCTTCGGCCCAGTACAAGAGGGAATCCCAGATCAGGCGGTGGCTGCCAGCATCGGACTAGAGCCAAAAAACACACACACACACACACACACACACACACACACACACACACACACACACACACACACACACACACACACACACACACACACACACACACACACACACACACACACATGTATTTATGTGTACATGAGCTGTGTGAGTGCCTGTATGTGTCTATGCACATAAAATCGCATTTATCTAATTGCAGCATATAGGAGAAATGTTCATAGGGTCCTATCTCCCACTCTCCAATTTTCATGCTTAGCCTCAGTTGTGTGTGTGTGTGAGTTTTTGTGTACATGTATATTTACCTAACTGTAATGTGCAGGATAGGAGCAATACTCGTGAATTCCATCTCTCATTACAATTTTCATAACTATTTTCACTCATATGTGTGTGTGTGTGTGTGTGTGTGTGTGTGTGTGTGTGTGTGTGTGTGTGTGTGTGTGTGTGTGTGTGTGTGTGTGTGTGTGTGTGTGTGTGTGTTTGTGTGGGGGGGGGAGGTGTTTATCTTATTGTAATATACTGGACTATCCGAGAGTTGACACCTCGACGTGGTGGATGT
>NC_134800.1:26584411-26586911 GCF_046742065.1 Oratosquilla oratoria
TGTGGGGGGGAGGGTGGTTGAGAAATGACGTTCTGACATTGGATGAAAAGTGTGCATTGTCAGAACCTTACTGACGAAAATAGTTTTATTACAAAACAACTCATGTGTGAAAAGACATCAGACTCTCTCAGCAAGGAAACTGACATTTCCATATCCAAAGTGAATAGTGCCAAAGAATAGAAGAATTTTTGGATAACGACTGAGAAAAAAAATCAGGATACAATCGGAACGATGATAGGATGACTACATTGCGGGCTCGAGCGCACGCCTATACACACAGACACTCGGAAATGCGCCCGAAAGATGTACTGAGAACACGAAGGAGACTCCGCCAAGATGCCCGGCCAATCATCGCGGCGCCTCGAGATAGGCAGGCGAGCCGAATGAAAACACAAAGGCGGCGGACGCGTCCGTCTCCCGAGCGAGGCTCCGATGATGACGTTAAGTCTTTGAAGTCAGAGCCAAAGAAAACCAGCCGAGCAAGTAACCGACCCCGTCTTTGGCGGGAAAACGAATTGTGACGTGCCATCTTTCAGTGGTGGGGGAGGAGGAAGAGTTATAGCAATAGGAAAAGGTGGAGTAAGAGGTAAAGCTGGAGAAGGTGGAGGATCAGGACGAAGAGGAAATGGAGGAACAAAAGAGAGAGAAGGACAGAAGGAAGAAGTGAGGGAGGAGGAGGAACAGAAGAAACCGGAGATGGAAACAGACGGAGAAAGAGGATGAGAATATATGCAGATGGTGGCGATGACCATGATCATGAGAAACAGAAAAAGAAAGGAAAGGAAGAGGCATAGAACCAAGAGAATAAGGAGAAAAATGTAGATAATGACAGTTATAGCGACGATGTCGATGGCGATGCTAATGATGATAAAATGGTGACGACGATAATTTTGATGAGGAGGAGGGGGAGGAGGAAGAGGAGGAGGATCATCATCATCATCATAATTATGATACTGGTGGTGATGGAGCTGGGGATGATAGTGGTAATAGTGGTGGTGGTAGTGATGACGATGATGATGATGATGATGATGATGATGATGATGATGATGATGATGATGATGATGATGATGACAATAGGAAAGAAGAGGTGGAGAAAAAGAGAATATGAGGAGGAGGGGAGGAGTATGGATATGAAAATGAGAATGAGGAGGATAGGGGAACAGTAAGAAAAGTAGATAAAGGCAACGATGGAGAAGAATAAGGTGGAAGGGAAGAAAGAGGGGAAGAGGAGGAGGAGGAGGAGGAGGAGGGTTAGAGGAAAAGGGAGAGGAGGGGGAAGGGAAGAAGGAAGTTAGGAGGTGAAGGAGGAGGAAGAGGGGAAGCAGAGGATGAAGGGAGGAGAAGGAGAAGAAAGATATAAAGATTAGAATTTGGAGGATGAAGGATGACATGGAAGAAGAAAAATAGATAAAAGAAAAGACAAAGGAAAAGACAGGGGGAGAACGGGGGAGGAAGAGAGGGAAAAAGAAAGGGGAGGAGGAGGAGGAGGAGGAAGAATATGCGGGAAAGATGAGAGAGTAAGAGAAAAATAGAAAGAGGAGCAGAAATAATAAGAGTATGATAAGAGACATATGCGGGACAGGAAGATAAGAGGGAAATGCTGGAGGAAAGGATAATGAGGAAAAGAAGTTTAAGGAGTAAGGGGAGAAGAAAGAACAGAAGAGGAGTGGGAAGAGGAGGAGAACGTGTAAAAGAGGAGGAGGAGGAGAAGGAGGAGGGCGTGTAAAAGAGGAGGAGGAGGAGAAGGAGGAGGTAGAGGACGTGTAAAAGAGGAGGAGGAGGAGGCGTGTAAAAAAGGAGGAGTTGTAAAAGAGGAGGAGGAGGTGTAAAAGGGAAGGAGGAGGACGTGTAAAAGAGGAGGAGGAGGTGTAAAAGAGAAGGAAGAGGACGTGTAAAAGAGGAGCAGGAGGAGGAGGACGTGTAAAAGAGGAGGAGGAGGAGGGTGTGTAAAAGAGGAGGAGGAGGGGGCGTGTAAAAAGGAGTACGTGTAAAAGAGGAGGAGAAGGTGTAAAAGAGAAGGAGGAGGACGTGCAAAAGAGGAGGAGGAGGAGGAGGACGTGTAAAAGAGGAGGAGGAGGAAGAAGAGAGTGAGAAAGAGAAGGCGTTGATGCTCTCTTGCCATAGTGACCGTGTCATCATTTTCTCGTCTCGTGGATACCTGAAAAAGATATATTTTCAGCTTTTTTATAAAAAGATTACAATCATTTTATCTTTTACTCTTTGGGTATTCCTTTCTCGTCTTTCATTTCTTTTCCTTCTACTTCTTTCTTTCTTTTTCCATATATGAGGCCTCCAGAAACAGAGGGGCATCAACGCCAATTATAGTGGTTTCGAGTTAAGCATTTATATATATATATATACATATATATATGTATATATATATATATATATATATGTATATATATATATATGTATATATTTATGTACATATATATATATATATATATATATATATATATATATATATATATACATATACATATGTATACAGGAGGGTTAC
>NC_134800.1:26591911-26596911 GCF_046742065.1 Oratosquilla oratoria
TAGTGATAGTGGAGAATATTGTGACTTCCGACAGATTTCCCATCTCTTTTAATAAGAATGTTGACGGCATAAGTTACTATCACACCACACAGTATTGGCCAGGTATGTGGAGAACACATACAGAGAACCTGCAAACATATTTGTCACCAACAGGGCTGAGAAGAAAGAAACGAAAGTAGAGATCATCAAATCCGCGGAAGGCACCACTCAGGGAGACCCGGTGACCATGGCGATGTATGCGCTTGGTCTTATGCACCTGCAGCAGAAGATACAATATGAGGACACCAGGGTCAAACAGGTAGCATATGCAGATGATCTCACGGGGGCAGGAAAAGTAGCTGACCTAAAAAAGTGGTGGGATCTGGTGTTGGCACACGGCCCGGGCTTAGGTTACATTCTGAATGCAAAGAAATCTGTCCTCATAGTGAAGCCAGAGTACTTTAACAATGCCAAAATCCTCTTTGAGAACAGTGAAGTGAAGGTAACAAAAGAGGGGGAAAGACATCTCGGTGCAGTGATCGGCTCAGAATCCTTTAAAAAGCAATATGTTGAAAAGAAAGTTAACGAATGGGTGGCGGAAGTTAGGCTTCTAGCCAACTTTGCAAAGACCGAACCGCAGGCGGCATATGCCGCATTCATATATGGTGTGAAACATAAGTGGAACTACATATTAAGGACGGTACCGAACATCACCGAGCTAATACCGGCCATCACCAATGGACGGACAATAAACGAAGAGGAAAGAAAACTTATGGAACTTCCACCTAGAATGGGAGGGCTAGGTATCTCCAACCCGCTAAACCTTGCCGACATAGAACCCCAAAACTCCATGAAACTCACGTCCTCATTGACAAACAACATCGTGTCACAAGATCAACGGAAGGAGACTATCATGGAGGAAATTAGAGAAATTAGAAGAAACATTTCAAAGGGAAGGGAGGAAAGGCAGAAGGAGGAACTTCAAGCACTTCTAGCCCGGCTATCGAATTATATAAAAAGAAAGATAACAATGGCGTAGGAAGTTGGGGCGTCCAATTGGCTGACAGCACTACCAATCAGGGCAAAGGGATTCACCTTAAACAAAAGAGAATTCACGGATGCCATTGCCCTGAGGTATGGATGGCCATTGGGAGGGCTGCCTAACAGATGCTCCTGTGGTGTACAATTTACTCCAGACCATGCAATGATGTGCAAGCAGGGTGATTTCATTTGCATGCAACATGATGAGGTAAGAGATCTCACTGCCCAAATGCTTCAGGAGGTGTGCAAGGATGTGACTATCGAACCAACATTACTCCCACTAGGAGGGGAGAACTTCAGATACCGCACGTCCAACACATCAGATGAAGCAAGAGTGGATGTCAGCGCAAGAGGTTTCTGGACACGGGGACAATTGGCTTCCTTTGACATGCGAATATTTGATCCGATGGCCCCTTGTTACAGCAACCTAACTATTGAGGCATCCCACTACCGGAACGAGTATGAGAAGATTAGGATGTACGAAGAGCGCATACAGAATATAGACCAGGGCTCATTCACTCCTATAACCTTTACGACTTCAGGTGGGATGGGTCCTAGAGCAAAGGCATTCTACGCTCGGCTGGCTGAGGTAATGGCTGAAAAGAAACAACAACCAAAAAGCAGCATTGTTTCATGGATGAGATGTAGACTGTCATTCTCACTCCTAAGATCAGCCCTCCTATGCCTGTGAGGTACCAGGTCCCCACCGCCCAAATCAGCACATATACAAAACCTAGATTTTGAGCAGACGGTGGTTGACAGTAGGATAAATGAACTTTTGTATTAGGCATTATTAAAAATAATTAAATAAATACAATAGATAAATAAAAGGGTCGTCGACCACAATCAATGGAGGGAGAGGGGCCAATGAACTGTTTCTGTGGGAGACAGACCCTGCTGCTTCCACCACACAGTTCCACGAGGATGGAGGTCGTTTCAATAAAAAAATAAAATAAAATAAAAAGTAGTAGCAGTAGTAGTAGTAGTAGTAGTAATAGTAATAGTAGTCAGAGGACCCACAGAAAACCAACGCACTCGGAGAATGTCCAGGCATTGCAACGGAGGATGAAACAGTGGGAGAAGGGAGAAGTGAAGCAACTGGTGATGGAAGCAGAGGATATTCAAGATAGACTCAACAAGGGCACCAACAGAAAGAAAAGACCAGAAGACAGAGCCAGGAATTTTGCAGACAAGATGAGGCAGGGAAAGGTTGCGGTTGCCATGATATCACTCGTAGAGAAGAATGAAGACCCGAGAATTCTACCCTTAAACGAGGAAACGCTGAAGATCCTGAAAAAAGAGCATCCAACAGCAAGACCAGCAAACCTGGACACTAAATTAAATGGTGACTACCTGCCACCCTACGAGGTGATCTTTGAGAGCATCACGAGAGAAAGGATCTGGAACCTTGCTCTACACACCCAGGGAGTGGAGGGGCCATCGGGCTTAGATGCGTCTGGATGGAAATGTCTCCTCAGCACCAGCCTATTTGGGACGGCAGCGGGGGGACTGCAGGAGGCCATCGCTGGTTTGGCGAGGAAACTGGCGACTGAGGACTGTCAGCACCTTGAGGCATACACAGCGTGCAGACTTATCCCGTTGGATAAGAAGCCCGGTTGTTGTCCAATTGGTATAGGTGAGGTGTTGAGAAGAAGAATAGGAAAAGCCATCATGGAAGTCGAGAAGGATGAGGTACGAGAAGCGGCTGGCAACCTGCAGGTGTGCGCCGGGCAACAGGCAGGTTGCGAAGCGGCAATTCACGCCATTAGGAAGATATTTGAGGATCCAGACTGGGAAAGTCTTATTATTCGATTCATTCAACGCCTTCAACAACTTAAATAAAGAGGCTACTATACACAATATCTTCCTGTACTGCTATGAGACAAGGCCACTATATATCTACTCAAAGAGTCGTCTCGACCTCTATGGTACTACCTGCTTTTGTGGAATCATGAGGTATTCCTGATATGGTATTGTCAGTCAGAAATTATTCCGTCTGTATGACAATGTGGCACGCTTTGCTAAAATTTATATATATTTTTAGTGCGATCTATCTCTGGATATATATATATATATATATATATATATATATATATATATATATATATGTATATATATATGTATGTATATACATATATACACACACACATATATATATACACATCTTTCATAGCTCCGCCGCCACCACTTCCCCTTTCATATCCGTTACCACAACCTCTTCCGCAACCGTCCTCTCCACCACTCTCTCTTCCACAACTACCCGACTCCACCGCCACCGCTTCGAAGACAAGCACCGCGACGCGGCGCGACCCTGGTGTCTTGTCTTCCACGCTTCGCCATCACCCCTAATCAGTCTTGACGCCACGCCTCGATCGGGCTCGGCCGCCATTCACCTCTGCCTTTTTTTTTTATCGCCTTCATACTTCCTTTTCAGAGAGGACTCCCCCTTGTTTGTGCCTCTGGACACTCATGTACATTTATGTACATACATAACATATTACACGTACTGAACATATGTGCGTACCAACTCACATGTGATGTTCCTATTTGCATTCTTTTTTACGTCTAGACAGACATACTCACCCACTACCCCCCAACAACAGCACACGTGCACACACTAAAGCATACACACACACACACACACACACTAACGTACATGCACACATACACACACACATACATACACAAAAACAAGTACACAGACACATGCGAACGCACGTGCGCAATGCAAGCATGCATGTATACAAGCAAGGAAGCATACATGTGAAAAACAAATATAACAAGAATAATACATTGGGTTCGAAATATGACCACCAGAATGTGTTCCAGTGTAATTGACAGAAACTATGAATTTTTTTTTAAATATTGGTGCTGTCAACATTACAAAGCAAGACACACACACACACACAGAGAGAGAGAGAGAGAGAGAGAGAGAGAGAGAGAGAGAGAGAGAGAGAGAGAGACAGAGAGAGAGCGAGAGAGAGAGAGAGAGAGAGAGAGAGAGAGAGAGAGAGAGAGAGAGAGAGAGAGAGAGAGAGAGAGAGAGAGAGAGAGAGAGAGAGAGAGAGAGAGAGAGTGGACATGATAGATAAAAACTTCCTAATGCGGAACACGAGGAAAAGCAGAGGACAGGGAAAGAAAATGAAAAATATAAGGTTTTTGATGAATATCAACTCAATGTGGCAAGAGCGCTTCTAAGCTGAAAAAACAGTCCAGCATTTGCAAGAACAAAATATTTAATTGATCCTATTGGGCCATTTTAATAGATATATACTGATAGATATACACATGGAAAAATATGCTAGTCAAACAACACGAGCAAATTCAAAGCCATGTTCGAACGATGGAAGTACAGCGACGGGACCAATGAGTTTAGCTTACACAATGTGTAATATTACAACTAGTTAAATGCAGTCGGGTAAATATATACACGCAAGCACATCTACAATCCTACGCACACAAAAAAACATAAACACGCACACATACACAAAAAGCAGACACACAAACACACACACGCACACTCACACACACGCATGCACACATACAAACACACGCACACAAATACACACATATATGCATAGTATCGTAATACAATGGTTAACTGTGCACATACTGGTTGGATCTAGGGCCAATGTATTCCAGTAGATAAAGCCTTGAACTCGACACATGCCGGAGATTAGTAAATCCTACCAGACATTGTCTACAGGGGTTAAAGTGGCAGGAGTTACAGGTTTTAGAGATTTCGTAGTACCCTGGAAGATATGGCTCCTGAGACCCCTATCAGCAATCTTCTCTTGGTAATTGTCCTTGCATATGGCTATAACTGATTTAACACATCTTAGTCAAAAATTTCATAAGATAAGTAAGATCGCATGGAACTGGCTAGACCAAAAATCTAAAATAATGGTAAATTAATCTTAAGGTTCAAAAGAGTTGACTATGTCTTCTCCGATACAAATTTAACTTTTGTCTTGCAAACT
>NC_134800.1:26606911-26611911 GCF_046742065.1 Oratosquilla oratoria
TTTTGTCACACTTTATTAATCTTTTTCCAGCACCATCGCTTCCTCTTCTGTCACCATTAGTATTGCTACCAACACCATCGCCTCCATCACCTTCGCCACCACCAACTTCACCGACACCATCAACTCAAATGACCACCGTTTCAGCACTGCACTCACTGTTTTTGTCACCACTACCATTACCAACACATAATGTCCCTAATACTAAGAACAAACTTAAAAGAATCACCTAGCTTTAGTTAAAAAAAAAAGAGAGAAGTGGATCATCGTAACGAATGAATTGAATGTTCCTTTTCATTTCTCTTCTACTTACCTCTACTTTATCTTTTGTTTTTCTATAAAAATTAGTGCATTTTTCCCCATATCTCCTCTCCCCGGGTCTTTCTTATCTTCTTCGAACTAAGTTCTTCCTCATCGTCTTCATCATTCTGATCTTCAATATACTTACTTCCCATTTCTTCCTTCTTCCACACCTATTCGCGTCCCTTCTAACTTTCTAGTCTTCCTCCTTTTTCTTCCCCCTTTCTTTCCTGTTCTCCTCACACCTTCCTTTCTCCCCACCACCATTTTGTTCTCCTTCCTTCCACTACCCTCTCCTGTGCCGCGCCAACACCATTCCTCCTGCTCTTGTAGGCCCGTTCCTTCCTCTTCCGCTTCTCGGTGGTGTGAGATGCGAACGGATATTCCTCCATTAATTGCCCACTTTGTTTTAATGAACTGCCGAGGTTGTGCCTTAACAAATATTACAGACAAGGAGGACGAAGGCGAGTAGGAGGCGGTGGAAGAGGAGTATCCTGAAAGTTGTTCAGTGAAGATGATGAGGAAATTGGAGGAAGTGGAGACGTTTGACACTGATGTTCGGTTTGCCTATGGCAGTGGTCGGCAACATATAATTATTGCTAGAAGAAGTATCTATTTGAATTCTAATAAAAATTATGTACTGTCTGAGCAACAGTACAAAAATTAAGTTCATATTAGTAAAGACATTTCTACAAATCATAATAATTGATGGCTACAGATCTTTTCAGAGTTGAATAAACGTTATATATATGTATATATATATATATATATATATATATATATATATATATATATATATATATATGTACAGTATATATATACACACACACACATATATATACATATATATATATATATATATATATACACACACACATATCTATATGTATATATATATATATACATATATATAAATATATATATACATATATATGTATATATATATATACATATATATTATATACAAATATATATATATATATATATACACATATACACACACACACAGACATATACATACATAATATATATATATATATATAATATATATATATATATGTATATATGTATATATTATTTCCTGGAATATTTGACAGATTTACAGTATATGACGTTTTCGTTTTTATGGGATAATCATTTTGTAAAGAAGTTTGTGGAGCCATATAAGTGGCGTAAAAGAGCCACATGCGGCTCCTTAGCTGCAAGTTGCAGACCACCGGCCTATGGAAATAGCTTAGCGGTAGCCTCCCCCCAAATATATATATATATGTATATGTATGTACCGTACAGTATGGAAGAGGTTGATATATTATATTATCTCTTCGTTACTGAATAGGTGCTGCATAAATATAGTAGAAACCACTTTGGGACCATAAACTTTCGCTAAGGCATATGCTGAATATGAAAAAATACAGAAAAGTCTTGGGACTGTAACTTGTCACAATGTAAGAAAAAAGAAGTGAAGAAGATAGAAGAGAAGCGGGCATTCAGGGACTGGCTACAAAGTAGGATAAGGAAAAAATATAAAAGGTATAAAAAAGAAGAGAATCAAAACAAAGATATAGGAAGCAAAACGAGGAGCAAGTAAGAACAATAAATACGATTACAAGTTATTTGGAAATTCGTTAACAAATTATCAGTGATGATCTCAAATCATCTAAGCAGTGCATCCGACTCAGAGAAAGCAAATAAGATTCTAGGACTGATTGTGCAACATTTTTATTTTAAAAGTCCATCTGTCATTAACAGCCTATATAAATAATTAATTCGCCCACATTTGAAATATGCTGTTTCCATATGGTCACCGAATCTCATTAAAGACATTGACATATTGGAAAAATTACAACGGTGAGCCACAAAACTGATTCCAAATATCAGAAATCATACATAAGTCGACTAAAACATATGGCTCTATTTTCCCTAAAAAAAAAAAGTGTAGACTCAGAGATGATTTGATACATGTCTTTAAGATTTTAAAGGGTTGACAAAATCAAAAGTGACGAAATTTTCACGGTGAATGCAAATCGAACAAGAAATTATTGTCTCAAGCTGTCAGAAAATAGATTTGATTTGGAAGTGGGTATAAACAACTTCGCCAACCGTACAGTAAGTGAATGGAATAAACTTCATTCCGAGGTGTTGCAATGTAGTACAGTTAGAAGTTTTAAGATTCATTTAAATAAGGACCTAAGAAATATGCTATAATGCCTACCGTTTTTTTTTTTTAATCTTTATTTTTTAGTTATCATTATATATCTGTTTATTTTTGTTATTATTTAGTTATTATATATCTATTTATCAATTATTTTGTTATATGTTATTGCTTTTTATTCTTACTATTCATCGTTATCCATTTCTTTAGTTTATTCTTTTATCTACTTGTTTATTTATTTGTTCATCTCTTTATTTATTTTTTTCGCATCCGATCTAGTTATGGACCAAAAGGTCTCCTGTCGGGATGCTCCTCCTTTGCAATCCTTTGAAAAATGGGAGAGGAGTATGACGGAAATTTTTGAAAGCAATAAAAATTAAATCAAGGGAGGAAGGGGAGGTGAGTCAAGTGGAGAAGAAAAGGTAAAAGCACATGTGGACAGATATTAACGGAAGAGGAGACGATAGGAGAAAGATGGGCGGAGTATTTCAGAGAGCTGTTGAATATGGAGGAGGATAGGGAGAGATTGGTGGTAGCAGCGGAAGGTGTTAAGAAGATCACGTTGATGGGAGAGGAAAGTGGAGGAGACATAAGAGAAATATTAGCTGCAAGTAGCTCTGAAAATTAAAATTATGATGGGAGTCATGCGGAGTGTCTGAAGAAGGAAGGGGCAGTAATAGTGGACTGGTTAGTAAGATTGTTTAATATTTCTAAGGGAGGGTAGAGTGCCGGACGACTGGAGAAGTGCCTGTATAGTTCCGTTTTACAAGGGAAAAGGGGACAAATGTGATTGTAGTAGTTTTAGAGGGGTCAGTTTGTTGGATGTAATTGAGAAGGCTTATGGGAGTATTTTAATTAAGAACAGAGGGAGTAATTGGTGAGGAACAGTGTGGGTTTAGGAAAGGCAGGGTTTGCGTGGATAAGATTTTTGTGGTAAGGCAAATATGTGAGAAAGCTTTAGGAAAAAGAAACTGATTTTTTTTGGGGGGGGGTCTTTATGGGTTTGGAAAATTCTTATGACAGGATAGACAGGAAGGCAATGTGGGATATTGTTCAGAAATATGGGATTCGGAGAAAGCTGTTAAAGGCAGTCAAGAGTTTTTACGAGAGTAGTAGAGCCTGTATAAGAATGGGAAATAGAGGGGCTTGAGGTAAAGGTGGGGCTGCGTCAGGGATGTGCCATGTGGCCATGGCTGTTCAATGTGTACATGGATGGGGTGTTGTGGGAGGTAAAGGCGAGGGTAATGGTCAGGGAACGATGGTTAAAGAAAACTGAGAAAAGTGGTGGGTGAACCAGTTATTTGCTGACGATACTGCGCTTGTGGCAGGGTTAGAGAAAGGAATTAAAGGAGCTGATGACGGAGTTTGGGAAGGTTTGCGATAGAAGAAAGTTGAAGATAAATGTGGGTAAAAGCAAGGTAATGAGATGTACATGGGTAGAGGATGGCAGTGAGTTGGAAGTAAGTCAAGGAGAGAGGCTAGGAAGTGGATAGCTTTAGGTATTTGGGGTCGCATGTGACAGTAAAGAAAGGAGTGGAATTGAAAGTAAATTCTAGTTTGAGAGAAGCAAGTATATACTGTGGGGAAATAAAAAATGTCATGAGAAATCGACACCTGGAAATGGATGGAAAGAGGAGATTGTATGAAGGAGTGATAGTGCCGACGGCATTTTATGGGTCATAGGCAGTGAGGAAAAGTTTAAATGTGTTTGAGATGAAATGACTAATAAGTATAGTAAATGCTACTAGGTTGGATAGAGTGAGAAATGAAAAGGTGAGGAGGAGAGAGGGAGTGGAAAAGGAGATGGCAGATAGGGTTGATCAAAGACAATTAGGATGGTTTGGACAGATGGAAAAGATGAGTAATGAAAATTTAGTAAAAGAGGTGTGGAAGGCAGATGGAGGGAGTGAACAGGAGGGGACGACCGAGGATGAGATGAATGGATGGGATGAAGGGGGCATTGAAAGATAGGGTAATGTCTGTTGAGAAAGGAAGGGAGAAGGCAGGAGATAGGGATGAGTGGAGAGTGACTGTGTATAGATGATACTGTTATGCAAGGAAAGGCGGGGGGATGGGGCAATAAGGGGTGCATATGTGTAAATAAAATTTTGACGCAACCCGAGGGGATTTCTCCCCGTCTTCTCTTTTTCTGTATGGGGGGACGGAGAGGGGGGTTCGCCAATTAAGTGAAACGGCCTTGCTGTGGCTGTACTGTGTCTTGCTACATTGCTTCTGACCTAGGGCAGTGGGCGGGATACAGGGATGACCCGTCATCCATGAGGAGCTAAGGTGAGAGTGGGGAAGGGTGGTGGATGGGAATGGAATGGATGGGATTAGATACGGGCGTTTGACTTGGCTACCTCCCTTATAAGGGGGAAAAGCTATTGGTATATAGATGGTATATAGATAGACTTGAATGTGTGTATGCTTGTGTGTGTGTGTGTGTGTGTGTGTGTGTGTGTGTGTGTGTGTGTGTGTGTGTGTGTGTGTGTGTGTGTGTGTGTGTGTGTGTGTGTGTGTGTGTGTGTGTGTGTGTGTGTGTGTGTGTGTG
>NC_134800.1:26626911-26631911 GCF_046742065.1 Oratosquilla oratoria
GCTGTCAATATAGAATTTACCTCCACCTCCACTCCTTTTCCTACCACATAGGACAACAAATACCTAATGTTATGCACTTTCTCCAGCCTCTCTCCTTTAAGACATACTTCCAACTCACTGCCATCCTATCACATACCTTCCCAAATTCCGTCACTAACTCCCTTAATCCCTCCTTTGACCTGCCACAATAAAGAAAAGAAAAAAAATGGCTCGCCTCACATTTTTCTCCATTTTCTTTAACCATCTCCAGTCCCCTGCTCATTATCCTCGTCTTTACCTCCCGCACCACCCCATCCATGTACACATTGAACTGCCATGACGACATAACACATTCCTGAAACCACTCACTCTCTCCATTTTCCATTCTAACACAGGCTCTAATACTCTCGTAAAAAAAAAAAATCCTTAACTGCTTTAACAGCTTTCTCCTAATCCAATATATCCGCAAAAACTCCCATAGTGCCTTTCTGTCTACCCTGTCATAAATCTTTTCCAAATCCATAAAGGTGACAAGAGAGCAAAAGGGAGAAAAAATAAGAAAATATGAGGTCCAAGTAGCTCTGAAAATTAGGAGAACAGGTAAGGCACCATGATTAAAATGATGTCATGCAAAGTGTCTAAAGAAGGGAGGTACGGTAATAGTGAACTAGCTAGTGAGATTGTTTAATGTGTGTCTAAGGGAGAGTAGAGTGCTGGAGGACTGGAGGAGTGACTGCATAGTTCCGCTTTACAAGGGAAAAGGGGATAAATTTGAGTGTAGTAGTTTCAGAAGGATCAGTTTGTTGAGCGTAGCTGGGAAGGCTTATGGGAGGGTTTTAATTCAAAGATTAGGAGAGAAACAGAGGGAATTGGTGTATCAGATTTTTATGGTAAGACAGATAAGTTGAAAAGCTTTAGGAAAGCTAAAGCATAAGTGGTGTCAATGATTTTAAGAAACCATTTCTCTAACTCTCTGTATCTTCTTTTTTCTTCAAATTTCAAGTTTTGGAGACAAATGCAAAAGGCTTCATTTATATCGACAGCTGTTTCAACCAATACATATGGTTATTCTCAGGGTAATACAATGTACAAAAAAGATTACAAGGGTACATAAAGCGAGATAGATGTGGCTGGGAGAGGTAAATCGGACGGTGGGTTTCTTTATTCCGTCTAGTCTTAGTAACCATGTAGTAAGCGCTGAAACTATCAGTTGTTTTAAAAAACGATTAGACAACTTTATGGATGGGGATGACAGGTGGTGATAGATACGGAGCTGCCTAATGTAGGCCTTATGGTCCCTTGCAGTCTCCTTTATGCTTATGTTCTTATGTTCTTATGGAGCCATGAATTTTGTCCTACGGTGAAGATTTTTTCCCACCTAGTGAAACAATATCCCCATGAGGTTTATGTCCCGTGGTCTACGTTTCCTGCTAGACTGGAGGACGTAATCCGAAGGTGACTGGACATTTAAAGCAGGCTTTTGTAGAGTGATTTTCACTACCTCAAAAACTAGCAGACGTCCGTGACTGTTGTCACAGTTAATTATTTCTGTGTCTCTAATGAGGTCTTGTAAGGGCGGCTTCTTGTCGTGGGCATCGATATAATGTTAATGTATGGCTACGTTGTTTTGATGGGCCTCCTTAAGGTCGGCCATACAATGACGACCTTAAGGAGGTGACTGCAAGCCCATCGAAACAACGGAACCATCCATCAACATTACATCGATGCCCACGACAAGAAGCCGTTCTTACAAGACCTCATTAGAGAAACAGGAATAATTCACTGTGACAACAATTACGGATATTTGCTAATTTCTGAGGGAGTGAGAATCACTGCAAAAGCCTGCTTTAAATGTCCAGTTATCTTCAGATTACATCTTCCCCTCTAGCGGGAAACATAGACCGTCACCACGGGACATAAACCCAATGGGGATATTGTCTCACTAGGTGAGACAAAATCTCCACCATGGGACATAATTCATGCCTAGACGGGAAAAAGAAACCCACCGCCCGAGTTACCTCTCCCCGCCACATCTATCTCGCTTTATATACCCTTATAATTTGTATTATTGTTCGTTGTATTAACCTAAAGATGACTATATGTAATGGTTGAAACAGCTGTTGGTATAAATGGATCTACATTCTGAAACCTTTTGCATTTTCCTCCGAAACTTGAACTTTGAAATATATATATATATATATATATATATATATATATATACTCGTATATATACATACAATTACAGAAATGTTCTCTTAAAATCAGTGACACCACTTGTGCTTTAGTATTCAACAGAATATATATATATATATATATATATATGTGTGTGTGTGTGTGTGTGTGTGTGTGTGTGTGTGTGTGTGTGTGTGTGTGTGTGTGTGTGTGTGTGTGTGTGTGTGTTTGCGTGTGTGTGTATTTTTTCTACGAGTTGCAGCAGGAAATACAGTAGGAATGTTGTGATCTTTCCTTTATCCTATTTCAATTTCAGTAGAAGAAAAGATAGAAACAATAATCTTACCAAACATGAAGGATTATATTTTCTTTTACTTAAGTTGCCTCATCCTGGCACGGATGAATTGGTTACAAAAGTATTACGACTGTACTCACATTCCAACTCGTTCGTTACTTTCTTTATATGGCAAGAGCATTTAGTTTTTTAGTTTTGTTTTTCACCAGAATTAGCTTCCTTTAATTCTAGTTTTGTAAATCCTTCGTGGTATTCCTTTGGTCATGAGACAATTTGTCTTTTCCTTCCAGACACCGATGGACGGAAATACGACAATGGAATCATGATGTACTGTATGTAATCCCGGGTCAGTCAACTTCCACCCCGTTTTTGGTCTGTGAATAGAACGAGAAAGCTACAATATTAATGAAAATCTTTATTCTTATTTAACAACCCATCCCATTTTTGCAATATAGGACTAGGATAAAATATGATTCGTAAATGTTAAAGTCACTATATAGATTCATGTATTGCAATATTAAATATCTTTGTAACATATATACATATCTACTTTTGGTTACTGTCTCTTTCTCTTCGTGGTCTAAGGTACAGTCTAGGAAACAAGATTTTCGAAAATTCCTGGTATCTGATGGCAAATCAGGGAAAACTGTTGTAGTAATTGGTCGGAAGTAAACAAAAAGGAATCGAGTATACATTCAGTAATCGTTGATGACGGTATGTCCAGAAGCCAGTGTGTCCATAGGATACACGCCGATACTTTGAACACATTTGACAGGATTAACTGGATGAATTTCTAAAAATAGATAAATAAATATCAACCCAAGAAAGACCAAGAAGAACCTTTTGTTGGCTTTTATTATCACGAAAAACAATGGTGAACATTTTGCTTTTCAGTTAAGTATGATTTATAATAGTTTTAATACCAATATATGCCACCAAGTACAAAAATGGTGCATAGCTGTTTCTGAGGACGATTTTCATGCGCATCAGCTGTGGCTTCCATTCTAGTTGTGTTGCATCTCATCTACTGCAATTACAGCTACAGCTGCACTCCTGAAGAACGCCAGAACAGTTATCTGTAGCTATAAATCCCCTGAAATGCAATTATATCAATCATTTAGGACTCCATTTTCCGTGATGACATAAAGCCAAATGCCACCGCTATTAAGTGTCATTATTGTCTATCTTATTTAATTTTATAAATTTATTTTATTTTACTTGTTAATCTTATTATTATTATTATTATTATCATTGTTATTATTGTTTTTGTTTTATCGTTATCATTATTATTATTATTTCATTCTTTTTTTTTTCTTTTTTTTTTTACAAACTATATGTAGATGCTTTTGATTTTAATTATCATATTCGGGATGTAGGTGCAGTCCTAACGCAGATTTCTTACAATACAGTCACCTAACTTATGCTTGGTAAATAAGGTCAGACATGCAATTTATCCATTTCTACTCTTTATTCTATACTAGCCAAATTACCCGCGCGTTGCTGCGAGTTCGTGATTCATCCCTAACTTGACCATAGCCCACCTAATTTTAACCTTTAACCATAACAAAAATATATTTTTTTAAATGAAACATAGTTATCCAAGTACCTGGAATGATAGGGTATCAGAATATATATGGTTATGGGAATCTATCTGCAAAACCCTAGGAGGAGTTCGTGAACATGCAAATAAACAAACAATTTGACAGACAAATGAAATATAGTAATCCAAATACCTTTGGTTATAAGGTTTCAGAATATATATGGTTATAGGGGTCTATCTGAAAAAACCTAGGAGAACTTCGTGAATAATCTCCAACCTAACCATATCCCACCTAACTTTAAAACCCTAACCAAAATAAATGTTTTTTGAAAATGAAATATAGTTATCCAAGTACCTGAAGTGATAGGGTATCAGAATATATATGGTTATGGGGGTCTATATGCAAAATCCTAGGAGGAGTTCCTGAACAAACAAATAAACAAACAAACAAACAGACAGACAGACAACTGAAAGATAGTTCTCCAAGTACCTTGGGTTATAAGGTTTCAGAATATAAATGGTTATAGAGGTCTATCTGCAAACACCTAGGAGTAGTTCGTGAATAATCACTCACTTAACCATAACCCACCTAAATTTAACCTTTAACCCTAACCAAAATAACTTTTTTGGGGGGACCTGGAGGGATAGGGTATCAGAATATATATGGTTATGGGGGTCTATCTGTAAAACCTTAAGAAGAGTTCATGATCAAACAAACAAACAAACAAACAGACAGACAGACAGGCAGAGGCTACTTCTTTATTATAGTAGATACCAGGTAAGTAGGAGCAAGAAATATCTATCCAACCAGTGACCTCCACTTCTGTTGTTCATAAGTTTAAAAAAAAATTGTGTTGTCAAGATATAGATTTTTTAATTCAATCTATTCATTAAAGTGATACACTTTATAAATTTTCATTCTTGCAAACGCCAGATAGTTGGGATGAAGATGGGAACTGCTGTACTTGATGGAGCTTCAAAAAACAAAATTTTTCATTTTTTCATTTGTGTCAT
>NC_134800.1:26644411-26651911 GCF_046742065.1 Oratosquilla oratoria
TTGTAGTCCTCGTGAGGGCGTTGATGCTGACCCGTCTATGGTGTTGGTCGGTTCTCGGGTATTTTAATGATAGAGCTCATAATGAACCTTTGGATGCTGGGGTGAAGGCCCTTAGTGGTAGTGGGGCGATAGCGGCTGGAAATGATCGAGGTGACCAGTGCTGGATGTGGTGACTCCGCAAGTAAAAAACTTGGACCGCATCCATGTAACAGAGAAGATCTTTATCATTAGGAGATGTTAGACAAGCCCTGGTACGTTGTATACATTTCCGCAATATTAAGCCTAAATCTAATTCCATTTGAATACATACAAAAGATTGGCGATAATTTAGTATAATATAAGTCAGAGGATCACGTTTCTACTGAACAGAAGCGTCTGGGTATGCTTTGAGTATAATCTATCAACATTTTAATCAATCTCAAAAAGTTGATCGAGATAATAGGATTGCATACAGGCTAAAGGAGGCCACCACCCTACTGAATAGATTCATCTGTCTCTCGCTTAAGTAAGATATACAGCCATGCAACCCGGTCTCAGGAGATTAGAGTTATGTTAAATTAGAAAGTAAATCTAAAAAGTGATCGTATAATGAAACAGCCCCTCCCTTCCTCTCCTCAATTCCCATATTACGACATGAAGCATCTAAGGGAGATAATGTTCAGGAGGGGCTAGGACAAGAAGAGGGAAAGTGAAGGCTACACGGAGTCAGCGCAAATGGAAGAGAAAGTAAAGAGAAATTAAAGAAGGGGATTAGGGACGTCAATACCGGAAGAGAAAGCAAGGCAAAGGTTAATGTGGCCCAAGTGGATTAATTCAGCCGTGGTTTACCGACAGCGAACCTGAAGGAGAAAGAATGGACTTCAGGAGGAGAAGGTAGGAGAAAAGAAGGATGAGGAGGAGAAGGGAAACGAAGAGGGGGAGAAACAGGAGAAAAAGAGAGACTAAGTGAAAAGGTAGAAGGCGAAGGAAAACAGGAGAAAAGCTAAGAGGATGAGGCGAAGTAAGAGTAAAGGAGGAGGAATAGCAGAAAGTAAAGAATTTTTTTTATCATGTGGGTGAAAAAGATACTGAGTCGAGGAAAGAGGGAAGAAACAGAAGAAGGAGGAGGGAGGCTGGAAATGGAAGAACACAATAGAGCAGAGGAGAATGAGAAATAAGATGGAGAAAAGGAGCAGAAGAAAGAGAAGCGTGAGAGAGAAAAGAGAGGAAGGAAATGTACAAGAAGAGCAAGATAATGAGAGGAAAAAGGAGTAAAAGGAAAAAAGAGAAGGTGAGAGAGGCAAATGATTAAGCAAACAAATCAGTTAACACCCCTTTGACTTATGCAAGGAATTATCTCTCAAAAAGCACCAAAGTGATTTACCTTCTTCCCGGCCTTAGACATTAGTGGCAGTAAGACTCAAAACGAAATCCCAAATGTACTCTGCTGACAAGTAAATGTCTATATGTACCATGTAACAGAAGACGTATAAGAACTTTTTTACATAAATGATGACCTATTGCTAGAACTCCACAACTATATGTGATTATGAATCTCAAGAGCTTGTTTACAATAATACACGGTACAGAAAAACAAATTGGAGGAAGGTATATATTCTCATCGCACCTTCATACTCCAAAACTTATAGTGCCCACATAAATATCAACATACAAGCGATTCCTTTATAATAAGAAAATAGTTTAGTTGAAATTAATATATTCTTGTAAGTTAAGATGTGATCACAGAAATGCATATACTTGCATACAACAAGCACGCACGCACGCACACACGCACACACACATACACACACACACACACACACACACACACACACACACACACACACACACACACACACACACACACACACACACACACACACACACACACACACACACACACGAACACACACACACACACACACACACACACACGAACACACACGCACACACACACTAACAGGAACACGAACATACACACACACACACACACACACACACACACACACACACACACACACACACACACACACACACACACACACACACACACACACTGCTTTGAGTAATTTTGTATCCTACATACAAGGTTTCAGAGCGTTCTTTTGGAAGACTTCGTTTACTGAAAGAGCGGTAAGAAAGATAATGATGATTGTAGTGATGATGGTATCATTGGTTCTCGTAAGATGATAGCAGGCTTCTGAGAGGCGATGTTTCCCGAAATGACTAAGCAATTACGAAATGAGCGTCATCGATTTCAGGAAGACACGACGACACTTTACTAACTCCCATAAAAAAAGATGTATCACAACATCCCTATTCTTTTCTTTTTTCATTCATTGATTTATTTGTTTATTTGTATCTCAATGTGAGATCTCTGTTTCACCCTTCGCCTATTATATATGTTACCTTTGACCCAAATCCTATCCATAAACTTACTCATCAAGTCTTAAATGAATAGAAGTTGAGAGTGAATAAGATGTTCGATTTTTTTTTTTCTTTTTCGGCCTGAGTCATTCGCAGTGAAACAAAGAGCTTTCATAGAATGATACGATCTCACTAGACGGTCAGTTCGTGGCCTCGAGAACACAAGGAAATTGGCATCGCGGAAGCCTCACGAGCGCTCTTCCCGAAAAATAGATTGACTTCTTCAAGACAGCGATGCTTTTTCTTTTTTTCTCTCTTTCTCCAGCCTTGGTCATTATTTGGAAATGAAACGCCTTATGAGTATATAACAGAATACAAAATAAATAAATAAATAAATTCTAGCCAAGGCTGATATTCGGAAAGGAAAGACCTTTTGGAAATACGGCAGAATATCAAACAACGTGTTTCATATATAATAAAAAAAAAAGTTCCATCTAAGGCCAATATTCGGAAAGGAAACGGGTTTTGGAAATATAAGTTATAAGAAAAAATACATTTTATAATATCTTTGTTCCAGCCAAGGCCAATATTAGAAAAAGAAACTCCTTTTGGAAATATAACAGAATAGAGAAAAGGCTTCTTGTATCGGGAATGAATAAAGGTTTATCTCCACTCAAAGTAAAACGTTGATCCCATTTTTCTTTAATTATATTCAATCATTCCTTCCTGCTAACTTCTTTACATCCCTCCTTTACCACCCATGTGACTCTAGGTCTTCGGAACAGTATTGTTCCCAAAGACAGAAGCGCTGGTTATCGGCGAGGAATAGTAGTAATTAAAATGTTCTTGATTTCGGGACTTGTTGCTCCGAGAATTGGAAACAATTGAGTTTGAGATACTCTCAATAAAGGGAACTCTGAGCCAAAAAGGTTTTTGAAAGATTGAGATCAAATTTTTTAGTCCTTCCACTACCTCTTCCTCTTCACAAAGATGTCCAAATAAAGCATCAAAAATGTAAATCCCCCAAAATCTAAAATATTCGAATTTTTAGTTGGGCCGAGGTTTTCATTGAGGTGACTGTATCCATACAAGCCACGGTGTAAATACCCCCCTCTTCTGTGTTCCTCCCCGCAGAACATCTAGAGTGATTTTTTTTTTTTTAATAAATAAATATTTTCATCTAACACAGACACTACTGTTGTCCGTGACAAGCTTACCGCTGCAAGATTTTTCCCCTCGATAAGTTTCGAGCATAATGGTTATAGTGTCTTTTCTTTCACTAGATGACGGTGATCTACCTCAATATTATTATTATCATTATTATCATCGTTGTTGTTATTGTTGTTGTTGTTATTATTATTATTATTATCATTATTATTACTATTATTATTATTATTACTATTATTATTATTATTACTATTATTATTATTATTACTATTATCATTATTACTATTATTATTACTATCACTATTATTATTTATATTATTATTATTTCTTACTATAATTATTACTATTACTATTATTCTTACTATCATTATTACTAATATTATTACTATTATTATTACTATTATAATTACTATTATAATTACTATTATCATTACTATTATTATTACTATTATCATTATTACTATTATTACTATCATTAATTATTATTATTATTATTATTATCATTACTATTATTACTATTATTATTATTATTATTATTATTATTATTAATAATAATAATATCATTATTATATTATTTTCTTCCTCTTTTTGTTGTCTTGAACTTTTTTTAATTACTTTTATTACATTCATTTTTTCTGCGTTATCTATGTGACTCTGTCTCTCTACCTTCCTTTGTCTATCTTGTCATATGTGTACTTTACTCCAGATTTCACCAATCATACTTTCTATTGTTAATTTTTTTTTATTATTATCTTCATCATATATTTTTATTATCATTAATTATTTCATTTTTTCCCTATATCTTCAAGATCATTGCCTCTTCTTTCTGTTACCTATTTTGGTTCTTGGTCAGAACTTATTTTAAAATTTTCATGAAGACTTTTACTCATGAGTATCTAGTCTTCTTTGGCCGTAGTCTCCTTGTGTCCACTCTATTTAATTCTTATCACTTCCTCCTCCTCCTCATGCTCTTCTTCCTCCTCCTCCTCCTCATCCTCTTCTTCCTACTCCTCCTCCTCACTCTCCTCTTCATCCTCATTTTTCTCTTTCTCCTCCTCCTCCTCTTCCTCCTCCTCTATTCCTTCCACCTCCTCTTCCACCTCCTCCTTCTCCTCCTCCTCCTCATCCCTCTCCTCTTCACCCTCTTTTTTCTCTTTCTCCTCCTCCTCCTCTTCCTCCTCCTCTTTTCCTTCCACCTCCTCTTCCACCTCCTCCTTCTTATCATGCACCAGGAACTCACGATTGTTTACCTCCCAAATGTCTCTTTCTCCTTCAGCTTTCTTCTATTCCTCACACTTTGTGTTCTTCGCTCTTTCTCTCTCTACAGCTTCTACTCCTGCCCTTAATTTTTCTCCTTCCTTCTCCTGAATTTCTTTTTTCTTTGTTTATTTATTTTCTTGAAGTTCAATTTTCTTCTTTTCTTCTTCTTCTTCTTTTTCTTATCCCTTTTCTTCTTCTTCCCCTTCTTTTTCCTCTTTCTCTTTTCTCTTTCTTCTCTTTCCTCTTCAGCTAATATCCCTCTTCCTTCTTCTTCTTCTTCTTCTTCTTCTTCTTCTTCTTTTCTCCTTCTTCTTCTTCTTCTTCTTCTTCTTTTCTCCTTCTTCCTTTTCTTCTTCTTCTTTTTTCTCCTTCATTTTCTTCTTATTATTATTATTATTTTCTCCTTTATTTTTTTTATTCTTCTTTTCTCCTTCTTCATTAGCTTTTTCTTATTTCTATTCTTCTTTTCTCGTTTTTATTTTTATTTTTCTTCTCCTTTTTGTTCTTCTTCTTTTCTTTTTATTCTTCTTCTTTTTCTTCTTATTTTTCTTCTTCTTAACATTATTATTATTTCATTATTGTTCTTCTTTTCTCCTTCCTTCTTTTCTTCTCCCTCTTTTCTCCTTCTTTTTTTCTTTTATATTTTTTTTACTTCTTCTTTTCTCCTCCTTTCTTTTCTTCTTTTTTCTTTTTTAATTTTCTTTTACTTCTTTTTTTTTCCTCCTCCTTTTTCTTCTCATCTCAATCATTATCATTTCGTGATGTTCATTACCATTTACCTTGATTCCTTTTCTACTATGCTCTCTCACATGTCTCTCCGCCCGCTCTTCTACCCTCAAATCCTCATCCTCCTACAATCAAGGTGTGTCCCTATGCATCAAATAACCATAGTTACAGCGCCATCGACAAAGACTTTTACAAATTACGTTTTCTCTCGTAACATTGGCCCCACCTTGATGACTCCCTTTCTAAAGCAGGACATTCCTTCTACTTCATCCTATCTCTTGACCTCATGCTTGCACCTCATTCTATCCTTCCTTCCTCTCCAATCCCTCATCGCCCCCTATCCCATGCATCAAGTGGTTACCACACCTCACTCTACGTATCTGAAGTATATGCTACATACCCATCTTCCAAGAAACCGGAGACAGCCGCGTTAAACTAAAGCATTTAGACACTATGACAAATGCTCAGGGTATTTGATAACTTGTATGGACACTTACAACCCTCTTTAAAAAAAAAAATCTGATACCTCGTCTTTTAATTAGTCAGCCAATCATTAGGGACAAACGCTACGACAACGTTACAATCACCCTTCTCCCGCAACATTGAGGATTATCCCTGACAAGCTCCCAGGCAGATTCCCAATCACTCTTCACGTTTTCCAGGCAGATATATTAATTTGAAGCTACAACATACATGGAGGCTCTTTCGGTCTTGTATAGTCGTTCATATGATCGACGAGATCAGATTTAATGTGGAGGGTAATATCTGGTCTCCTGTGTTGTCATTGAGTGGAATTATACAAATCTGGGTGCGTTCCTCAGTGCGTTCCTAGATACGTTCCTCGGTGCCCTGACTGACAATGAAATTACTTTGCTCAGGACACAGAGGAATGCACCTAGGAACGCACCGAGGAACGCGCCCAGCTCTGGAATTGTGAATGGTTTTGTCGTATTCAAATTTATAAGTGATAGAGTCATGCTGAAATAGCGCTTGTTAGGATTAAATACAGTGCTGTTAAGTTGAAGAATTTCAGTGCTTTGTTTATGTCAAGAAGAACTGACCTGAATAATGAAGACTTATTGACTTATTGAAGGTGTAATGAATAATGATATGCTAGAGCTTGCTTTGCATACATCAACAGTATCACAAAAAAGTAAAATATATTGGAGGGGCACGAGACGGTATGTGAGGTGGAGAGGAAGAGAAAATGGAGCAAAGAGGGAAAAAAGGAACGATAAGAGTATGGCTAGGAGACTCCGTTGGGTACCGACCTTAAAGATTATCTGGTGTTTGTGAAGATAGACATTACTAGGTATGTGTTGTGTCTTGGAAAATAAGGTGATTTCAGTTTAATCTTATTTTATTTATTCACGTCGAAGACCAAATCATGTCAGCACGCAGAAGATTCTGAATGGATCAGATCACTATCATAAATATTGCAGTAGTTACGAAGTCAGACTAATTTTCCTTCCCGCAATGATCTGAATTGGGGTCAAACCCTGGCCTTTTGGAATGTCATTTACGAATGTCTCAGACTACGCCACTTACATAAGTGTGTGTGTGTGTGTGTGTGTGTGTGTGTGTGTGTGTGTGTGTGTGTGTGTGTGTGTGTGTGTGTGTGTGTGTGTGTGTGTGTGTGTGTGTGTGTGTGTGTGTGTGTGTGTGTGTGTGTGTGTGTGTGTGTGTGTGAGCGAGTGTGTGTGTGCTCGTCTATGGGGGACATTTATACCTTTATAGAAAAAGAAAGAAGGACGGGTCTTCCAAGTACTTGATCATGAGACGAAGTCCAACCAAGGAGTCATAGACGCAGATGGAACGTGTTACCAAATTGTTCTGATTGAATCTAAGCGCAGGCGAATCGTAATTCCCAGAACCCTGCATTATCTCAAAGAATTCGATGTTGATTGAATATGATTAACCGTAAAAATCCCCACCAATCAGCTGCTTGATACGGGGCATGAGGATGCTGGGCTGTGTTTTGAGTATTGCGTTCTCTCGTGG